>NW_008360307.1:885022-901328 GCF_000622305.1 Nannospalax galili
AAAGAAAGAAAGAAAGAAAGAAAGAAAGAGAGAAAGAAAGAAATATTTTAAAAGACCATTAGAAAAATGACCTACCTTATTCTTTGGTAGGGGCTTAAAATGGTTTTAATTTTTTACATTTTATTTATGTTATTTTGACAACTTTCTCCTAGTTTGGAAAAAAACATTTGTTATTTGCTCCTGGTTTTGACTAGTTGTGTGTGATCCAATTGCTACTACCTGGTTAGATAATGGAGAGTCTTTTGTCTTGGCATTGTAAATCTGGTTTCTAGAACATCTGCTATTTTCACATTTATTTATTAAATTCCTTTGTAAAAGTTGCCAGCTAAGAATGTTTCTCTTTCGCCATGAAAGTATTTTGTAAAATATGTGTATATAATAAATACCATTTAGCCACATATTAAGAATTTGAAAAAACCGTTTCTGTACGTGTGTGATGTGCGTGCTTGTTTGTGTATGAGTGCAGTTGTGTGCATGCCACTGCCAGTGGCCTGGAGGCCAGAGGACAACCTGTGCTGTTGGTCCTCTCATGAACCTTGTTTGAGACAGGGTCTCTTTGTGGCTCACAACCGTATAAGTTAGACTAGTTGACCCAGGAGCTTCTGGGACCTCCAGTCTCTGGTTCTCTCCTTACCATAAGGATGTTGGGATTGCAGCTGTGTTCCACCACATCCAGCTTTACATGAGTCTGAGGATTTGAACTGAAGTCCTTATGTTCTTATGCAAGCATTTTACTCACTGAGCCATATTCCCGAACCTAAAAATTGTTATACAATTCAAAATGTAGTCAATGGTCCATTTCACATTAGAAAGCTCTGTACTAATCATGTAAAGTAATTTTACTAGATTATACCGGAGTGGTTTACTATGGATGATATGTCATAGTGGCTTACTATGGTCTAATATGTTGATGAATTTTTACAGGAAAATTATTTCACTTTATTTCTACCTAAACTACAATAAATAGAATATTGAGGTATGAACCTAGATTATTTCCAGTCCTTCAGAGAAGCCTCAAACAGTCAATGGCCTTCTGCTAGTTACACATGGTACATTCTATCAGTTTTACTGCTGCTATCATTTTAATTTCTACTCCAATCCTTCTTTGTTTTTGTAGCATTTTATGAAATTTTCCCTAACACAATCTGTTCAATCTTACAGTGGCCCCTTTTGTTTTACAGGGGTGAAAAGAAATTTTGGCTATACTTTTAGAAAGTTTGTTGAAATGTACTGACAAGAGATTAACAGAAGAAAATGTACAAAAGTGGTAAATATCTTACACTAGTGCGACTGGCCCAATACAGTTCAATGGATTATGCAGGTCTATTCTATGATGCAGGGGTACAAAGGGGGATGTCATAGGAACAGTAACTAGTAGACACAAAGAACAAATGGAGGACTGGGACTAGCCTACTAACCGGACAGTGGCAAAAGTTGTCAAGCTATGATGGCAGACTTCAACCTCAGCAAAGGGAGCAGAAGAGATGCTGCTTCTTTGTTCCATCTGGACTGTCTGAACGTAAACTAAATTACGAAAACCTCTACCCATACTTTGGGAGAAAGAACCATATCCAACAATTGGGCACTTGATACAAAGTTGGCTTTGGCATTGTTTTTTCATTCCTTTTAGATCAAATTGATGCATGCCAAAAAATCACCCCAGCTTGAATGGGTGCTCTCTGAGCTGGCACACCTGTTCAGAGTCTCTCAGGCCTGTGTCTATTCTGGGAGAAGCTATGCATGCGAACCTCTGCATAGTTTCGATAGGAAACTGACCAAGGCAAGGAATCCAGGAGGTGGAATCTAAGTAACAGAGCTAAATTCTTCAGTATCTTTTCTTAATTTTAATGTAAATTTTATTTCATTTGCGTTTCATGCAAAACGTCTTAATCATCATTATACTCCCTCCCATCTTCACCCCACTACGGCTCCCCCCCACACACCGAATGGCATGCATTCTGTCACATATGTTAAGACCTATTGAGTAAAGTTAGTGCTCCCACACATCCCTCATTGCAAGTTCATCCTCAAGAGTCTCGTCAGACTATCTAGAGTCTTTCCCTTAATGAAGATCAAGTCTCCCTCACCCAACAGTAATCAGGTGCCAATAGTTCTCTGGCTAAGGTTGGTCTCTGCTGCCCATGTCTCCCTGTCTTTGCTGGGTTTTCATCTGATTGAGTTTGCATGTGTCTAAACAGCCACAACTGGTTAAAGTGTAGAGAACAGGAGTCTTCAGAATATGGGTCTCTGCACAAGACTCCTATATGAAACTTCACCCACCCAGGGCTCAGGGACCATTGCAGAAGAGGGAGTGGAAAGACTGTACAAGCCAGAGGAGCAGATGTATGGCCATAGGAAGTAGAGTCTTACAGACTCCTGGGACTTTGCTCATATGATGTTAAAGCATTCAGTATCTTTTTCCAGTTTTCTGAAAATGGGTATAATTCATTAAAGATAGTGATTGTTCAAATTAATCATTTGGCTCTCCTATAAAAATTGTGGTATAGACTTTCACTCAGTGAGATAGTTTGTAACCTTCCTTCCTCTTTTTATGCATTTTCCAAATATATTCAAAACAGATTCTATTATGGTTTGAATATGAAATGCCTCAAGTCAGCCTCATATGTGGCAGTCTTGTTCCCAGTTGGAGGTACAAATTTTGTGAGGTGGCAGAAACTTTCAGAGATGGGGCCTATGAGGAAGATGGCTGTTACTGGAGAGGGAGGGGCACTTTTAAACCTGGTCCTCTGTCTGCCTCTCATTAGCTCTCTTCTTCCCACTGCCATGATATAACTAGTCTCTGCCACAGTCCTCACTATCATGATCCCCTACCTCACCATGGGCCAAGAATGAATAGTGCCAAAGACTATAGCCTTTGATGTCTAAAACCTTCAGTAAAATAAATCATTCTGCCCTTAAGCTGTAGTTAGAATTTTGGACAGAATTGTGGTAAAGTTAGAGATACAGATATTCTTTTTTGGATTTCTAGCAATTTCTTTGCCCTAATCAATATGTTTGTGATGAATATATACAATCTTTATATTTTACTTAAAATAATCAGTTTCTAATGTGAATTGGCCATTTTAATCAGTTGTTCCCTTCTGTGGTCTGGAACTAATTTATAAACTAGTTTTCTCCATAGAAATGAATAAAATAGATTGGAAATTATTGCACAAATATGCTGAGATATAAAACTACAGTTTAACATTCTATATCAAATTAATTATAAATTCTACTAAGTCTTGGGAGCAATTGCAAGGAAGTCTCCAGTTACTTAGTTTACATATATTACAAAAGTTTGGCATAGACCTTTGAATTGAGATAGCAATGTCTTCTATAAAATACTGACCTAAAAAGAAATACGCTTTCAGCATGCAGAGTTCCTTCAAAGCATCAGATTTCCAGTGAAATGGGAAACTTATCCTGAAATTAAAACAGAAAATTGATGGAGCTTTATGAGTACTACTTCAAATAAGTAAAGCAATACTTCCATTTCAATTGTTTGAATTTCCTTTTTTTTATGCAGCTGGAGTTCATGACCACCAAGTCAAGCTGTGTGTTTTAGCCTTTCACCACAGAGCTAGTTCAGATGGACTGTAACAGGTGGTGAAACACTCACATCATGCCCATGGAGGCTGCCAGGGATGGCAGATGCAGAGTCAGGTCCAGACATATAAAAAAGGTGTTTCCTGGAAACTTTTCCTGTAATAGGACACATCTCCACCTGGAATAAATCCACAGGTACTTCCAACTTTAATGAATCCCTACACAAATGTGTTAGGTCTTTCATTTCCTAAACTCACACTTCCTGTTGTATGAACTACTTGGCTTGTATCACTACAACCAGACTAGACGCCCAGGTCAGCATTCTGAATCTAAACTGTCTTTTCCTTCTGCCTTGCCTTCCTGTCCTCATTTCCAGTGAGCTTGGATGGTTCAGCTAACACCTCGCAAGTCCATCGCTTCCATTTCATCTTTGCTTTCTCTACCTTGATAAAAAGATTATTTTTCCTCTTTGTCTTCTTCCAGGAAGGATTTAAAATTCTTTCTGATATTCTTTTAAGGAAATTCGTATTATAGTCTTAATTCTGTTAATAATGAGCTACTTTAAAGCTCAGTGTTAGTCTATTTAAGGCTACCTTTCAATTGTGCCTTAGCTCGTGACTCTTTGGGCCTCTGTTATTTGAAACATAACCCTGGTTTTTGTCTCATTATTGAAAGTTCAAATACAAAGCCATTTGCTTTTATCCTTTAGCTTCGAACTTGTTGCTTAGAATCATAAATGACTTGACATACATTAATCTCTAGATATCATGATCTTGGCTCCCCCAACTGAACCAAAGTTAATCACCATTTTCTAACCACAAATAGATGATTACAATTTTCTTGAGATAAGTTTATATAACATAAAACTAATCATTTATTTGGTGGATAATTTAGTTTCATTTCATACATTTATAATGTTGTGCAACAATCATTTCTAGCTAGCACCAAACACTTTGTGTCATCAAACAAAAAATGTTTGTATTCACTAAGCAATTGCTACTTATTTCTCCTCCACTTACTATTCTATCCCTTAGAAATCATCACTCTGGTTTCTGTCTATATGTATTTGCCTATTTTGCTGTTTCTTATGTATGGAATTACATAATCTATGATTTTGTATCTGATTTCATTTAATTAATATAATATTTCAAAGGCTCATTTATGTTGTACCATGTAGCAGAACCTCATTTAATTTTATGGGTAACTGATATCCCAGAGTATGTATAGGACACAATTTATTTAGTATGCTGGTTAACACTGTGACTGTTTACAACGGTTGATTATTGCAAATGTTGCCACTGTAAGTTACAATCATACAGCTCTGGGACGGTTTAATGTGTGTGTCAACTTGACTGGATTGAGGGATTCCTAGAGTGTTTATTTTTTTTTTTCAGCATGCCTGAGAAAATTTCCCCACAAATGTGGGAGAATCATTCAATAGGCTAAAGGCAGACGGGATAAGAAGTAGGGCAGGAAGTGGAAGAAAGAGGGAAATGCTTCCTGGTTCTTTTGCAGCTGGTGCTGTTTTGCTGTTGTGGTGACAGGTGGTGGTTGTTTTTCTGCTCTTGATCAGACTTCCCATCCAATATTTTCAATTGTGGGTCTTGTACCAGGAGCCCTCTGCAGGGGGGTATTTGAGATCTAAAATGTAGATAGGGGCTACATCATTTGATCTCTTATTTGATTTTCAATATTTTTTATTAATAGTTGTAAAATCTTAGCATTCCAAAAGAATTTTAGAAATGCATTTTTTCATTTCTTTAAGTAGTATCAGAGTTTTGGACTGCAGATCTTCAAATTCATGAAAACAGTATCATAGTAGTTATTCCAATCCATGAACACATTTAATCTGATCTTTAACTAATTTTATCAATTTTTCTCATTTTCTCAAATAAATTTCTATAATGTTCCTTGTTTGCTTAGTTTTAGAGCAGGTTCACGCTCAGAGAAATGGTGAATTAAGATATAAAATGTTCTTGTGTACTCTTGGCCCCCCCTTCCCTGGTACTTCTAACAAGCTTCCTTCATTTTCAACCTCTTAGCAAGGAGATACCTTCATTTCAGATGGATTTCGATTTTAATTTAATTCGGTCCATTCTACAACCATTTTTACCTAACTATGCCCTGTTAAAGACCTAGGTACAGAGTGACAGAAATAGTGAATAGATTGGCTCTGGATTAGATCACTGAAGTATATAGAAACCGGTTTTTGCATACAAGAATATGTGTAGTACACTGAAGTCATGCAAACCAATCTTACATATTATCCATGAGTCCTTCAAAAAAATCTTAAGTATGACTGAATATGAAATCAGTGGGACTGCTTCAACTTGATGAAAAGCAGTGTGTTATCCAGTGCCAGGGGATCTGACAGCCTCTTCTAACCTCCACGGGCACTGCATGATATGAGCGCACTTACCTACATGCAGGCAGTACACGCATACTCATAGAATAATAAATAAAAAAAGATTAAGCATTTAGTCTTAGTTATTAAATAGATGGAGTTTAGGATCACCCAGGAGGAAAATTTCTAGGAATGTCTATGAAGGAGTTTCTTGCTTGAATTAATTGAGGTGGAAAGACTCACTTTATATGTGCTCAGTACTGTTCTATGCACTGGGATCTTGGAATAGAAAGAAGGAACCAAGTGGAGTACAAGCTTTGACCTCTCTCTGCTTCTTCACTGGAGTCATAATGTGTCCAAACACTCCAAGCTCCTGCTACCATGCCTTCCCTGCCATGATGAACTGTACCCTCAAGCTGTGAGCTAAAATAACCCTTCCTTCTTTAAGCTGTTTTATTGTTTGGTTGGGTTTTTTTTTTTTTTGGTGAGGTGTTTTGCCCAAAAAAAATTTTAAAAAAGAAAAGTAAATAAATTTTAAAAAAAAGAGTTGTGCTGAGAAGTGAAGATGTGAGACCACTGCTGTGTTAACTGAGCTGTGATGTTGACTTTAGGCCTTTGAAACTGCTAATTGGAAGAATGAGAAAGAGGCTTTAACTTTGTTCTAGAAAAGCCTAGAATGCTCTAAAAAGAGTTTAATCGTCCATTCTTGGTAGTTTGAAAAAAAAACAAGTGACATCATGGTTACCGTTCACTGTTGTCCTTCAGTGTACAATGAGAAAGAGGAAAGTGGAGCAGAAATAGGAAAAATGTGTAAATTAGCAATAAAAAGACAGAAGTGCTGAAAGATACAGACAAGACAGGGTTAAAGTGGCTGCGATTGTTAAGGATATTATTACTATTAAAGGGAATCCCTGTCCCCTGCAGGAAGACAACAGGAAGGCTGTCCTAAAGGCAAAGCCACCCCCACCACCCTGTGAATTCTTCCTCTAGTGAAAGGCTAAATTCATGTGACAGGAGAAGTTCTAAACCAAGAATGCCATTGAAAGGGTTCCCCACTCAAAAATGCCTGCCTATGAGATGAATGTGTCCCCCCCGTATATAGCACACAAAGGCCTGTTTCCCTTATTCCATGCTGGGCCCTTGTCTGACTGAGTAGGCATGGTTCTTGTGCATGCTGCAGACATCGCTGCAGGTTCACATGAGCAAGTTTTTAGTGGCCTGAAAGTCTGTTTCCCCATATTCGTGGGCCAACCATGGCTCTTACAATCTTTCTGCCCCCTCTTCTACAATGGTCCCTAAGCTGTGGTGGTTGAGGTTTCATATAGGAATTCTATCCTAGGACACACACACTCTGCAGTCTCTTATTCTCTAAAACATTTTTAATAGAGCAATAATGAACACAAAAGTGTATGTGTATCTGTTGTATGGTATAGAGTCTGTTGGCTCTATTGCCAGGATTGTGAAAACTTGGTCATGTGGTAGTTCTATTTTAGCTTTTTGTAAGGTTTTGTAACTGATTACAACAGTAATATTTCTGGATGCATCATTGACATCTGGTTTCAAGCTGTATTACTGGGGTATAGCAATAATGACAGCATAGTACTGGCACAAAAACAAACACGTAGCAAAGAAAATGGTCAACTGAGCAAAAAGGCAGCCTATATAATGGAAAAAAAATCTTTCCCAGATATACATGTGATTAATATCTAGAATATACAAAGAGCCCAAAGACTAAACAGTAAGAAAACAATTCAATAATAGTAATATTTTTGTTTTTGCTAAGCAACCAACTTATTCAGAAAGTCTTTACCTCACCTATGTCTTGAAGGCATTCCTTGTATTTCTTTCTAGTGGATTTAGACTTTCTGGTCTTTTATTGAGACCTTTGATCTTTTGTCTTTATGTGAGATAAAAGATAGGTCTCTAGTTTCATTCTTCTCTATATAGATATAAAGTTTTCCCATAATCATTTGTTGAAAATGCTGTATTTTCTTCATTGCTTATTTCTGGCATCTTTGTCAAAATCAGCTGATATAACTACATGGTCTTAAAAATGTGGGTTTCAATTCTGTTCCATTTATCTATATGTCTGGTTTTGTGCCAGTACTATGCTGTTATTATTACTATACCTTTGTAATTCAGCTTGGAAACCAGGTGTCAATGATGCATCCAGAAACATTACTTTTGTTCAAGATAGCTTTGGCTATGCTTGATCTTAAGTATTATTGTTCTTTTCATATTTTGGTTCCAAATATTTTCTTTAATTCTGTGTGTTGTCTGCATTCCATTGCTTATTTTCTTTGTTCTTCCAAATATCAAAGAAAGACATATTTCTAATTAATTACAGCACATTCAAAATTATAAATTATGCAATTAAATGAGGTGTTTATTGGTGTATGAATGGATAAGAAGGTGGTACATATTTGCAGTAGAGTACTTTTGAACTACAAAAATAATGAAACCCTGTCATTTTTAGTAAGGAGAATAGAAAAAAGGAGCATTATGCTAAATGCAATAGACCAAACACAAAAAGACAAATTCATGTTTTCATCAATAAAAAGAAAGCTTATAAAGTTTATTTCATATGAGCAGAAAGACAATAGTGGCTGGGAATGGAATGGAAGTTTGGGATGGAGAAATGTTAAATTACAAGTACAAAAAAGGAAAGTTACATAGAAGGAAAAGATACAGTTGGTATTCTTCAGCCCAGTAGGGTGGCCATAACACATAATTTGTTATGTAATTTATAAAGAACTGCAAAGAAGATTCCATAGAGTCTCATCACAAAGAAATGCTCAGTATTTATGGAGCTGAAAATGCTAATTTCTCTGATTCAATAATTATACATTGCATCTATATATAAATTATCACATCATAACCAGAATATGTACATTCTATAGCAAGTTCAAAAGAGCCCAGAAATAAATACTGAACTACAGTCAACCCATCTTAGATAAAATTTTCAAAAACAATTAAATGGAGGAAAAAAAAGTCTTTTCTACAAATGTTTAAAAGCAAGTAGATTTCCATATCACTGAGAGATGAAATATTTTATTAAAAATTATGTTGAATCATAAACCTAAAGGTAAAATGCAGTAACAGCAATTTCAAGAGATTATACATAATATCTAGACGTTAGATTTAGATATGAATTTTTAGATGTATCATCAAAATTATGTTTTTGTTTTAGAAAAAGTTGATATGTTGGATATTTATTAAATTTAAACCTTCTACACTCTGATAAATATTCATTGGAGTATAAAATCCAAATATTGGTGAAAATAATTGCAGAATGCATATACGATACAGAAGGTGTATTCAAAATATACAAGTAAATTACAAAAGTCAGCAATAAATTAAATAACTGAATTTTTAAAAAGGGGGTAGAGGTCTTAAGCAAAACTTCAGAGACTCGACCAAAAATGATATATAAATGGTAAGTAACAAATGAAAATGTGTTCAGTATCATATGTCATTGGGGAATTGATCATTAAAATAAGAATGAGCTACCACAGCATACCTATTGGAACACCCAATTAACCTCCAAAGAACTAACACCCAATGCTGGCCGAAATATGAAACAGCTGCCACTCATTACTGGAGGAAATAAAGAAAAATCGTTTCTGGGACTGGAGAGATGGCTCAGCAGTTAAGAGAACTGGTTGTTCTTGGAGAAGACTTGGGTTCAAATCCCAGTACCCACCTGACAGCTAACAACTGTCCGTAGCTTTACTTCCAGAAGATTCAAAGCCCTCTTCTGTCCTCCATGGGCACTTCAGGACATGGGTGCACTTACACACATGCAAGCAATACACTTATTCACATAAATTAAAACAAACAAAAAAGACCAAGAAAAAATAGTTTCTTTGGAACACAGTTTGACTGTTTCTTAGAAAATTAAACGGTCTCCTAATAGGATTCAAAATCACGATCTACTGATCTAAGATTTTTATTAATTCTAAAATGCATACCCACAAAAAATAGCATACAAATATTTGCAAAAGCTTTATTCATAATCATCAAACTGACAGCAGTCAAGATGTACTTTCATGTATAAGTCAGTGAAACATGACACAGCAATACACAGTATTATTATTCTGCACTAAAAAGAAATGGGTTATTAAGCCAAGAAAAGACATGAAGAAACTTTAGTTTCATATTTATAAGTAAAAGAAGCCAATCTGAAAGTACATACATATATGATTCCTGATTTCAACTGCACGACATCCATACAGTGTAAGACAGTGGGAAGAACAAAATGACCAATGTTTACCAGTAGGAAAGGTGAGAATGGAAGGACAAAGAGTAAAAAATAAGAACGGTGATTTAGAACTATGAGACTATTTTGTGTATTACTATCGTGGTGGATATGTAATAATATGCATAGCTCAAAACTCATTCTACAGCACAAAGGCACTATGCACATTGTGTATAAATTATGCACAGCAGTTACTAAAGAATGACCTCGTTGTAACATCTTTAATAGCAGTAACCCTCACTCAACACATTTTTATTTTCAATTGTTAGGTATTATTCAGTTCTAGGCTCTAGTTTGTATACCAGCTGGTTTGTGGACCTCAAGTGGTCCACTGTATTTCTGCCAACTTAATCATAGGCCTTTGTTACCTCACCTTCTTTCCTTTCTGTTCTCACATTTGTGACTTTGCCAGTTCTATGCAGTACAGTGGAATTAGTCTCCTTATAGTATTTTATGCTTAAATGTCTGACCTCCTTTTCCACAACTTGCTATAAAACTCTTCTCAATCACTCTTCGGTGTTAAGCTCAACATTGTAAAGCTGGAGTCCTAAGGCTTGAATTCAGGGCCTTTTGTACACCAGCCGAGCACTCTACCACTGTTCTCAATCTCCAGCTCTCAAAAAGCAACATTTCTAAAATGGAATTTAATAGTTTTCAAAATGTGTATCTTCAGCTTCTGGTTCAATGTGACCCCATTCTTGATTAAAAATAGGGCTGAACATTTGGACTTAGTAAATATTTTTAATATTTCTTACATCCAGTCTTCCATTTTCGTTGCTCTTTTTTCCACTCCTTGTATCCTATGCTCATGTCACCTCAAGTCCTGAACACCTCAAACTGTTGCATCCTGCTCATTCACACCCTCCTTGAATCCCTGCTCTGTCCAATCACCTTGTTCACTCTTCTAGACGGATTTTATTACACAGTCTCACACATCAACTCTGCTTAATAACATGGGTTTCTGTTGTCATGGACACTTATATTCTCTCATAGTTTTGTCACAGACCCCTTCTGATTTCCCTCTCACTGCAGAAACACACAAAAGCCATTCACGTGTTGCTAGAACGTGCTCCAGGATTTTAAGACAGACATTCCAAAAGAATTTTCATAGTCATTCTCAGGTTTATCAAGTGCCAGTGTCCTGCTCAGGTTATGAGTCTGAATCCTTCCCTAACTTATTCTTCTGTTTATGTATCTGGTGCTGATTCAACCTTTACATTTTATCATGGTTCATCTTTCAGGTTTGCTTCCACAATACTTAAAAGTTCTTGTTGGAGTTGGTACGGTAAGTTAGTTTTCTTTTCCTAAGTTAGAAAAGGGCTACAGTTTCTCTGCTGACAGTTAATACTTCATATACTTAATAGTATTTTTCACAGTCAAAAATATCCATTCGAAAAGAAAAAAAGCATAGAGGAGTTTTCCTTCTGAGAAAAGGCAGTATGTATAGCTTGACATATATTTATTAAAAAGAAATCTTCAATGACACCTTACTTTGGGAAGTACCTGGGCAAGACCCTTTGATACTAACAATGAAGAAAACATGCTTTGAGTTTTTATTTATTATTCTAAATATATTGTTGTGACTTCCTGTATGCTGGCTCCAAGAGTTCCGTGGTTCTTGGCAACTTCCTAAAGTCTTGAGACCAAACCTTACAGACAACATTATCATCAGTAGTTATGCAAATAATTGCAAAGTTCGGGGATGAAGAGGGAGGGCAGAAATCTTACCTCAAGGCAGCACAAAAATTTATTGAGGAAAGAAACTATTAAAACAAGAGCCATGTGCATCTTCCCCTAAGTGGCCGCATCACACCAAAGATACAGGTCTTTGATTCTGCTTTATACATCAGCACAATGGAGCTTTTCCAGGCAGACTGGTTCTATGCCAATTTTGTCTCAGTGAAATCTAGAGAACAGGCCTTCGTATTTTAAGAACTCGTAAGCTATGTGGACCAAGTCATCCAAATGTCTCCACTTCAGGAGTTCATAATGTCAGGGTTTTCTTTCAGCTTCCTTTAACTTGCTTTGAAGCAAGTTTGCCCTTAGTGATGAGGCCTAGGAATTAACGAGTTCTGTAAAAGTCATACTCCATTGTATCCCAGTTCATCCAAAGTTTCTTGAGATTTTTATATGTGACTCAACAAGAAGCCGTTTATGGAACACTTACTTGTAACAGGAGTTATTAAAAGCATGCCCTTTAGATTTTGTTAGGAGTTAGTCACAAGTTCATGTCAAAATTTTTATGCCAATTCATCTTCCCACATAATTCAAAATGAATTCTAAAAAATCAGAATGTGTGAATAGACAGCCTTATTAAGTACATAGCATGATTAAATGCTAATGTCAGTCTTTCCTAATAATCATAGAAGTAAAAACTAGGTAAAAAAAAGTCTAATTGGTTTTAGCATTCTGTTTAATGAATAAATCTGTAGTCATACAGAGGCAGCAAGGAAAAGAAAAAGAACATAATAGGGAACAAACAAAACAAATAGAAAACACACAGCAAGACGACAGACAAATGTGGGCCTGTGAATAACCACATTAAATGCAAATGCTCTATGTATCACATTTAACAGAAAGCTTCTATTAGATGATAGAAGCATAATTAAACCTCTATCCATCCTATAAGAAGCACAGTTTGAAACTAAAGATACAAACAGATTGAAACTAAAATTATAGATACATATGTATGTGTATGTGTATATTGACTAAGAGAAAGTTTGATCCCTATATTAGTATCAGAAGAAGTAGATTTCAGAGAAAATAAGTGCCACTAATAGAGACTACTGTATAATGATAATTATGAAATTGAAATTTTAAATATTTTTCACCTAGTAATAAAGCTCCAAACACAAGGAAAAAAATTACAGAACTGAAAGAAGAATAAGCAAATCCATAATTGTAATCAGATATTTTGATAGCAGTCTCCCAAAAATACATTATGGAAAGAATATAGAAACCTGAACATGGTCAGCCACCTTGGTTCATTTGATATTTACAGAAAATTCCACCAAAAACCAGAATACATCCATTTTACCTGTGCATGGGGAACATTAAAGAACTCATCCCAAGGTCATAAAACAAGTCTCAGTTTATATAAAATTTCCTACAAAATATTCCTTTTAAACATGTTTGACCCTTACTAGACTCAGTAACAGATCTCCAGAAAGGAACAATTAAACATGAAAGAATAAAATGAATATCATACAGGATAACACCAACAAGTTATGAGACACTTAGGCTAAATGAAAATGACTGTCCTACATAGACAGAGATAAAGAAATCTTAAACAGGGGATGGAGAGATGGCTCAGTGGTTAAGAGCACTGACTCCTCTTACAGAGGACCTGGGTTCAATTCTCAGCACCCACATGGTGGCTAACACCTGTCTGTAACTCTAGTTCGAGGGAATTCGACACCTTCTGACTTTGTGGGCATTTCACTACCTGGGTGCACTTACAGACATGCAGGCAATACACTCCTACACATTAAAAATAATAAAAATAGTAGTTAATAAAATATTTTTAAAAAAAGAAATCTTAAACACATGAAAAGATACATAGAACTCATAGGTCAGAAGATTCGGGGCTGTTATGTTAATTTTACTCAAATTAATTTACAGATTTAATGCAATCCAAATTTCTTTTTTATTTTAGAAATTAGAATAACTTATTCTAAAACTTATGTTGAAATTCAAATACCCTATAATAATTAAAACAACTTCAGAAAAAATGTTAGAGTTAACATTGGCTGCTATTGATGCATTTTTAAATTATAATAACTAGAGACTGGAGAGATGGTTTAGTGCTTAAGAGCACTGGCTGCTCTTGCAGAGGATCTGGGTTCTATTCCCAGCACCCATAAGAACCATCTGTAATGCCAGTTCCAGGGGATCATATATCTTCTTCTGACCTCTGTGAGCATTGCAAGATATGGGTGCACTTGCACACATGCAGGCAATACACATACACACAAAATAAAAATAACAAAATAGTAAAAAATTGTAATAATTGAGAAAATACATCAGTGTAAAGATTAAAAAATATGTTAACAACAATATTCAAGTTCATCAATAAGCCCATAGTGCTTTCCAGAACAGAAGCAGCAGTGCAGTAAGATGTTATTCTTTTTCACCATAGAAAAAGGAAGCAATTGGCTACTTAAATTCAAAATAATATTTTAAAATTCCATGCTATATATATGAATTTTAACATAAAATTTTCAAAAGGCCTCTGGGTACTGGCCCATTTCTTGTCTTGGCACTCCAGACACCCAGGCTGACCTCTCCACCCAGAGTCCCCATTGCTGCCTGATCCTTTGCTCCCAGACCAAGCTGGTTCCTCCCTGCTGTCCCCAGGAGCCCTCTGAGCCTGGTCCCACCCCCACCTCCGATTGCTTCCTTGGGCTGCACAGCCACTGACTTCTGGGTACCAGCATCTTTCCTTGGTAAATCCAGTGGTGCCCACTGCACTTTGACTCCCTGAGCCTTATTCACCCTCCCAGCTCCCCAACTCAATCGCTCCTCCTAGCCTGGTACTGGCCCATTTCTTGTCTCAGCACCCTAGATCCCTGGACTGACCTCTTGGCCAAGAATCCCTACTTCTTCCTGATCCTTTGCATCCAGACCAAACCAGTTCCTCCCAGTAGTCCCCAGGAGCCCTCAGTACCTCTTTCTGCCCCCACCTCCTTCTGCATCCCTGGGTGGCACAGCCACCAGCTTCCTGAGACCAGCATCTTTCCTGGGCCCAGGTCCCAGGCCAGACCAGGCCCCCAAATTCCTGAGGGCAGCATCTTTCCTGGAGGGATACAGACCCTAGGAGAAAGCCTGAGAGCATCTGATCCTCATCTGACTTGGGCCTCTGTTGGGACTCCTGAAGACAAAAGCAATCTGGCCACTCCAATATAAAATGAAAAGAGAGAATCTGAAGCTTAGAAGAGCAACCTTTTCATGCCCAAAAAGTAAGTCACAAGGCACACAAAGTTTACATAAAGAAGCAGACCTAAACTCAACAAAGGAAGGTTGGGTCTCACAAAAGAGTCAGACACTACAAAAGAAATTCACATTTCTTTTTGAAAAATAATAATAACATGAAAAACCAAAATAATATATTCCCACCAAGTACCAATAGTCCTCTAGAGGAGTATAATGAGAACCACCTAGAGATAATACAGGACATGGAACTCAAAAGAACAATTATAAACATGATAAAAGAATTCAGTGAATTTTAAGAACACATAAATCAAAGAACTGAAGGAGATAGGGATAAACTTCTGAATGACTTCAGAAAAAAGTTAAAAATATTGAAGAATACTCACACTGAAATGAAGAAAGAAGTGAAAACTCAGTAAGCCAATTAGAAATGACAGGTGAAAGCCTCACCAATAGGATGAATGAAACAGAAAACAGAATATCACAACGGGAAAATAAAGTGGACAAATTAAATCACTCAAGCAAAGATTATGGAAAATTTAAGAAAACATGAGAATGGAATATGCAGGAATTGTGTGACACCATAAAAAGACCAAACTTGTGAATCATAGGCATACAGGAAGGAGAAGAATCCCAAGATAATGGCATGAACCAGATCTTCAACAGGATTGTAGACAGAATCATGGAAGAAAATTTTCCAAATTAAAGAAAGACATGCCTATATGAATTCAAGAAGCATATAGAACACCAAACAGACAGGACCAGAAAAGAAACTCTCCACAGCACATCATAGTAAAAACACTACACGTACAAAACAAAAAGACAATACTGAAAGCTGCAAAAGAGAAACAAGTCACATATAAAGGAAAACCCATCAGGATTACAGCTGACTTCAGTGCAAACTATGAAAGCCAGAGGAGCCTGGATGAAAGTATTCCCGGTTCTAAATGACCACAGATGCCAACCCAGATTACTTTAACCAGACAAAATGTCTATTACAGTCCAAGGGAAAAGAATAATCTTCCTTTACATAAATAGGCTGAAAGAATTTATGTCCACAAAACCAGCCTTTCAGAGAGTTCTTGAAGCAACAGAAAGAGCTGAAGAAAGGAAGGACTACATCCAAGGGGTGACAGAAAGAAATTCAATGAAGGTATAACTGTGGAAATGCACAGCTATACCAAGAATGTGAACAGAAATAAAAAATGCCAGATTCAATACACATCTTT
>NW_008360307.1:901625-921460 GCF_000622305.1 Nannospalax galili
CAACTTCATAAAAACAATACTACAGGACTTTAAGACCCAGATTAATCCCAACTAATTAATAGTAGGGGACTTCAATACCCCATTGTCTCCATTAGATAGGTCAACAGAACAGAGAATTAACAGAGAGACATCTGAATTAAACTATACCATACATCAAATGGATCGATCAGACAGCTACCAAATATTCCACCCAAGCACCAAAGAATATGCTTTCTACTCAGCACCCCCATGGAATTCTCTCCAAAATCAGCTATATGCTTGGGGGGGGAAAAAAAAAAACCTCTAAAATTACAAAAAAATTGAAGTAAGTCCATGCATTCTATCAGACCACAACACAATAAAGCTTAAAATCAACACCAGAAGTCCTAGTAAATACACAAACTCATGGAGATTAAACAACATACTCACATGATGAATGTGTCAAAGAAGAAATTAAGAAAGAAATAAAAGTGTTCCTGAAACTAAATGAAAAGGACAACACAACACAACACAACAAAACCTCTGGGACATGCTGAAAGCTGTCCTTAGAGGGAAGTTTATAGCTCTAAGTGCTTACATTAAAATACATCAAAAAATCAGAAAGAACACAAATAAATGACTTAACATTGCAACTCAACACACTTGAGAAGCAACAGCAAACAAAACCCAAACCCAGCAGACAAGAAGAAATAACAAAAATCAGGGCAGAAATTAATGAAATAGAAACAAAGAAAACAATACAAAGAATCAAGGAATCCAAGAGCTGGTTCTTTGAAAAGATATACAAGACTGACATACCACTAGCCCAGTTAACTAAAAGAAAGAAGAGCACCTCCAAATCAACAAAATCAGAGATGAAAGGGGAAACATCACAACAGACACCAAAAAGATCCAGAAAATTATAAGGGAATACTTTAAAAACCTATAGGCTACTAAATTTGAAAACCTAAAAGAAATGGACAGGTATCTAAAAGCATGGAAATCACCCAACCTAAACCAAGAAGAGATTAACAGCTTAAACAGACCCATAACACATAAGGAAATTGAAATAGTAATACCAAACCTCCCAACTAGAAAAAGGCCTAGGACCAGATGGATTTACAGCAGAATTCTACCAGACATTTAAAGAAGATCTATATTCCATACTATTTAATTTATTCAAAAAAATAGAAATGGAGGGAGAACTTCCAAATTCCTTCTATGAAGCCAGCATCACTCTAATACCAAAGCCAGGTAAAGATACAACCAAAAAAGAAAACTATAGACCCATATCCTTAATGAACATAGATGTAAAAATTCTCAACAAAATACTTGCAAATTGCATACAGACACACATCAAAAAGATCATCCACCATGATGAAGCTGACTACATTCCAGAGATGAAGGGATAGTTCAATATATGTAAGTCAATAAACGTCATAAATCATAAAATGGGCTCAAAGAAAAGAACCACATGGTCATCTCCATAGATGCAGAGAAGGCCTCTGACAAAATTAAACATCTATTTATGTTCAAAATCCTAGAGGAAATTGGACTGGAGGGAACATACCTCAACATAATTAAAGCCACAGCCAACATCATTCTAAATGGAGAAAACCTAGAAGCATTCCCATTGAAATCAGGAACCAGACAAGGTTGTCCACTGTCTCAACTCCTCTTTAACATGGTGCTTGAAACTCTTGCAAGAGCAATAAGACAAGACTTCTACAAAAGCCTGTAGCCTTTCTTTATAACAAAACAAGCAATCAGAGAAAGAATACGTGGAAACACTCCCCTTCACAATAGCTGTAAAAAAAAAAAAACAAATCACAGAATAAACCTGAAAAAATACATATATCTAAGAGAAAATAAAAATTTCACCAGAAAACTCCAAGACACATTCAGTAAAGTGGAAGGTTGAAAAATTAATCTACAAAAGCCTGTAGCCTTTCTTTATAATAATAACAAGCAATCAGAGAAAGAATACGTGGAAACACTCCCCTTCGCAATAGCTGTAAAAAAAAAAAACAAATCACAGAATAAACCTGA
This sequence comes from Nannospalax galili, assembly GCF_000622305.1. Classification (NCBI taxonomy): domain Eukaryota; kingdom Metazoa; phylum Chordata; class Mammalia; order Rodentia; family Spalacidae; genus Nannospalax; species Nannospalax galili. Next base: position 903,633 of record NW_008360307.1, read on the forward strand.
AAAAACACATTAAAGACCTCTACAATGAAATGTTTAAATCTTTAAAGAAAGAGATTGAGGAAGACAGAAGTTTGAAGGAGCTTCCATGCTCATGGATCAGAAGAATTAATATTATGAAAATGACCATCATACCAAAAGCCATTTATAGATTCAATGCAATGCCAATCAAAATCCCCATGGCATTTATCACAAAAATGGGGAAAAAAAATCCTAAGATTCATATGGAAGCACAAAAGACCTTGGATAGCCAAAGCAACCTAGAGGACTAAGATCAATGCTGGGGAATTACTATACCAGATTTTAAACTGTATTACAGAACTATAATCTCAAAAACAACATGCTACTGGCACAAAATAGACCTATAGATCAATGGAACAAAACTGAAGACCCAAACATGAGTACATGCAATTTCAGCCACCTGAAATTTGACAAAGGTGCCAAGAATATTCACTGGAAGAAAGACAGCATGTTCAGCAAATGGTGCTATCTACCAAAATGCAAGAGTTATATAGTAATAATGACAACTGGGTGGGTGGGTGGCAAAGTCTAAAATATTTACTACCTGGTACTTTACAGAAAAAAGAAAAATTTAGTAAGTCTTGTTAAAGTGAACTGGAAATTCCCCACTGTAATTATGGAACAGGATAATCCAGGATATTCAATGTTAATGATTTACTATTTTGTCTTTTTATTTCATATGTAGCAATTAAATGGATCATTGTTTTATAACCCAGCTTTTATTAGCCATGTACAAAGCCTTCTTTTCTAAAAAATAAATTTAGGTAAATATGATAACAGTGATTCCAATTAATTGCTACTCTTAATATATGTACATCTTAGAAAATTTGTCTTTAATATATACTTAATGCTCACTTCTCCTTCCTTAATTGGACCTTTTCTCTTCATAATATGAACTTCACTCTTTCCTTTGAATTCCTTCATACTTATTGAATATATCCTTCATTAAAAATATAAATTCTACTTTCCTGGTTATCTAATTTTCCTGTAAAGATAGGGTACCAAACTAAACAGGAAGTTCTCAAAATAAATAACTAAATCAAGTGGCTAATAAACATTTTAAAAGTGTTCAACATCATTAGCAAATTAAATGCAAATTAAAGCTATGTGGTGGTTTGAATGAAAATGTCCCCATAGGCTCCAAGTGTTTGGACACTTTGTCCCCAGATGATGGTGCTGTTTGGGGGAGATTTTAGAAGGTGTGGCTATCCTGGAGGAAGTACTTCACTGTGGGTGGGTTTAGAGAATTCTTAAGCCCTGCTAGATCTCTTGCTTCCTGTGCCTGTGTGATGATGTGAGAGCTTAGCTTCTGCTGCTCCTGCTCCAACCACCTCTAGCCACCATGCCTCCCTGCCATGATGGACTGTAATTCCCCTGGAACAGTAAGCTCAAATAAACTCTTCATTCTATAAATTGCTTTGGTCAGTGTTTCTATCACACCAACAGAAAAGTAACTAATACAAGCTACTTTCAGGTTCCACTTCTCCCACTCAGAATGGCTACCACCAAGAAAATGAATGAAAACAAATGCTGTGGAGGATATGGAGAAAGGAGAACCCTTATCCACTGTTAACGGAAATGTAGATTAATGCAGACACTATGGAAATCAGTTTAGCTATTTCTCAAAATGCTAAAAATAGAGCTTTCAGGTGGCCCAACTTTCCCACTCTTTAGCATATACTCGAAACACTCCGTAACCTAACACAGAGGTACTTGCACATTCCGTGTTCACTGTGGCTCTACTCAAAACAGCTAGTAAATATAACCAGCCCAAATGGATAATTAAAATGTTGTATCCATACACAATGAAATTTTATTCAGCTGTAAAGAAAAATGAAATTGTGAAATTTGGAGGAAATTGATGGAACTAGAAAATACTGTACTAAATGAGATAAGCCAGGCCAGAAATACAAATGCCAAATAGTCTCTCTCATATGTGGATCCTAACTAAAAATTTTCAGATTTGTATGCTTAATATAGTGTCTGTAGAGATCAGGAAGGCAAAAAAGACCTATGAGAAAGGGGAGAGGTAGACGTCTTAATGGGAGGAACAGAAAGTAAAACACATGTAAATATCAGTAGATGGGGTATAAAGAGGGTTAATGTTTATGGGAGAGAGTGAGTAGGACATGAATTTACCAAAACTAAGGATATATGAAAAAGCCTTATGGAAACCCATTACATAATAAGCTCATTGAAGTCTATAATTAAAAAAAGAAGTTTGAACAGTGGTACCCTGTATAGATAGACCACACTTCACCTGGAAGACAAATGCTATTAAACAAAAATCTTAGTGTATGAAATGGGATACTTCCCTAAGATTTATTGACCGAGAAGTCCCCATCAAATAACATGGGCTATTGTCATTGGTCCTTGGTGCTTACCATGACTGGGTGGTAATGCCCTGGCTGAAGATACTGCACATTTATTTACAGGACATAGAGAAATTAAACTGCAACTGACCAGGAATTTTCCTTACTGCTGGTTAGCTTTTATAGGACCCAAAGGGGAAAACACATCAATGGTTTTGTTAGAGTATCAATAAGCCCCATAAATTGAACTGGTCCAGACTAAGAAAATGTCTAGTCTATTGGCGGACCCACATTTCCAGTCTCACTGGTCAATTACTTGGTGTTATAACCACTCCCAGAAAGGCAGATTCACCTTAAGTTATGATAAATAGATGGGCAGAATACCTAGTGTATTAATAAGGTAAGGAATATTTCCTGCCTGGAACTAGCTCAGACCCCTGGAGAACTTCCAGACCAGCCACAGCCATATAGGTCTCCATAACTCTTTCCGCTTTCCTGAATTCTTCAGGAAAGTTTAATTTCTCCTTTGCTTCTTCATGACTTTCTTACTAAACATGCTTCCTCTAAGGCTTTGGGCTGACCCTAGCATCTTGTAGTTCTTGACTTTTTCTCTAAAGCTTCCTTCTAACAGCTGCGAATCAGCCATGTGTCTGACCTCCAGGCAGGCTCTAAACATGCATGGCTTCCATGGCTTTCTTTCCTTCTTGCACTATTCACCTCCTCAAGGCAGCTGCCAAGGTTATCAGCTCACCTGCCCTGAGGATTTTTCTTTAAAATTCTAATAAAATTGTAAAAGCTTCCGTTTGGGTCCATTCTTAAATTTTTTTATGAATGAGACTAAGAACCCTCTAGGGAACCCTCTTTCTCCCTGGTTCAGTTTTATCCATTGCCTGCTACAATACCTACCTGCCACACAAACTCTAGCTACTGGTGCAATAGTGGCGTGGCTATTACGGAAGTAACCAATCGCTTTCTGCTTGGATTTGACACCTGCTCCAGTAGAGGGAATTCATGCTTGGTACTGTAAACCTGTTAAAAAAAAAAAAAAAAAAAAAAAAAAAAAATCCATGGCTGAGAAGGTCAGAATCTCCAGGGAGAAATCTGTTGTTTGCTAGGTTGACATATTCTCCAACTGCCCTTTAAGTATTGATGCTTATAACCACAGATTGTATTGCTTTCAGTTCTGCTCATAGAAGCTTCTTTGGCAATGGGAGATGGGCACTGCAGAGACTTATGATTGGTCTAAGTACTGATAACAAATAACTGTTGTGTGTTAATCTCTAACAGGATATCTGCATCAACTTGTTCCCTACCAAGGCTCAAGGAACACCAAATGAGAGGCATCAGAAAGAATGTAAGAGGAACTAGAGAGACAGGTCAGAGGTTAAAAGCACTTGCTGTTCTGAAAGAGGGCTAGGATTTGGTTCCCAGCACTCACATAGTGACTCACAACTGTCTGTAACTCCAGTTCCAGGAGATCCGATGCCCTCTTCTGGTTTCAGCAAGTACCAGGCATGCATGTGGTATACATATGTGCATGCAGCCCAAACATTCATATACATAAAATAAATAAATCTTTAAAAACAAAAAAAGAATGTAAGAGATAGAAGATGGGGAGGAGTGCTGTGAAATACTGTCTTTTTGGAAATGAAAAGACTGTTCACTCATGAATTCACAACAGCTATATTTACCTGCACAAGAGTGGCACAAGATAAAACCAGTGAACATTTCAGATGGATGGAGAATGGGCTCATGAGGCCAAGGCTCTAGCTGAGATGATATCTAGCAGTCTGTCTTCTGGAGTGTGGCTGCTGGTAGGCTGCCCATGCCACAGTGGGTGGCCCCACACCCATGCTCAGAGGGACAGCACTAATTAGACTCATTTGGTTCTCATTTAAAAAGAAAAAAAAAAGAACATAAAGGTAAGAGAGGGACATGTTGGGAGGGATTCATAAGGAGTGAAAGTGGGAAGAGGTGGATATGATTAAGATACATTATAAACATCTATAAAATTGCCAGAGTAGATAAAATATTTATTGTTTTATTTAAAGCACAGACTCTTTGCTTTTTTCATATTATATAAATACTTTCTATGATTAACCATTTTGCCATTTAATTGTCTATGACATCTGGATTGACATTTACTTAACCATTATTATGTTGATTATCTGGTTACTTTTAATTTTCTGTTATGATTAGAGCTGTAACATGAAAATAAGTAAGTAAAGAAACTATTTAGAAATGATGCATGTATGAAAAGGGGATTCGCTGTCTTTTGACTGAAAATAAACATCTACCAGGCAGAATCTGTAGGAGAATCTAAAAAATATGGAGTTGGAATGTATGTAATAGTAGAGATAGGGGGAAAAAAAAGTTGTGTTTAGACTCTAAAAGTGTCTAGACTTGAAAATACAGCAACAGTCATAGATGTATGAAGAAAGGGAAGATAGCGAATTTGGTGGTGGTGGTGTGGAAGTGGGGAGAATAAGACATGGGGCCTTTCGGACATGATTTCTACTTGAGTTCAAATCTAAAGGATTCTGATTAGCAACCTGATAAAATGGTTCCCAGGGGTCTCCATAGCTCCTTCCATAATGTGAGGGTTTAGAGGAACGATGTCATCTGAATATCAGCAGCCATGCTCTCTCCAGGTCCTAAGTCTCCAGAACTTTGGTAAATGTATCACTGCTGTGAAACCCTTCTATCCTGAACTGTTGTTAGATTTTGCTATGCACTTCATACTGATACATATTAAACTATCTGAAGTGCGAAGTGGGGTTGATAAGGTGATTCATGGCATCTAGAAAATTAAATTACAGAAATGTTATTCAGGAAAAACATTATTCCTGCTACAGAGACTAGAATGTCCTAAGCACACATCCTAAGATATGATAAAAACTGTGTTTGTATTTATAGTGAATTGCTTTCACTATGTTTCATAAGAGTAGTTTCACGGATCCTTTCACGATCTGTCAGGAGGTTCTTTGAAGAACAGATTGGCAAGAGACTGTGCCTTCTCTGTTGGCACAGAAATGTATTCTACATAATGTGCAGGACAGTATCAGAGAAACATCACTTTATTCATTTTCAAGCATAAATAAGTCTTTTATAACAATATTTTTGCAAAATTGTAGTTTCATCACCAAAAGTATCTGTTCATTTTTAAATCAGTCAAAAAGGAGGCAGGGCCTGTGGTGAATTCAGTTTAGAGCAGGAAACCCCAGATCTTGGCCCATTTGATATGCATTTTCAGAGGAGTTTATAAGTATTATATTAACGATAATTCTTCAGTAAATTACAAAAGGAAATGTTATGTGTAAAGCATGTTAAAAGTTTATATGCTGCTTCTCAGACTTTGGAATATTAACAAGATTAATCTCAGAGAAGCATATGCAGTATCTGGAGTTTTCTAATCTGTTTTGCAAAGAAAATCTTTCTCTGCTCAGAGCAGCTCATGGGCTATTTCAAGAAATACTCTTGAGATCTCTGACATTCTTTTTTTCTGCACTGTGAATTTGGATTAATTCCAACACGAACTCAAAATCAATACTAAAAAGAGGGAGTTACATATACTCTGACACTGATATGTACAGTACTTTGAGCTGCTCTTCCAGCACTGAATTTTGTTAAAACAATAGTGAGATGTATTATTTTGATGGCATCATAAAGAAATAGCTTTGGAAATATTGTTTGTTTTTCATGCTCTGACCTCAAATGTTCAATATAAATTTCCTTAAAGTTCATGTTCTACCTGATCTTTTGCTTCTATGTTCTGGAAAGGACTATGGGCCACAATTAATAAAATATGATCTAAAAACATTAGGGAGAGTGATTTAGGCTTCAAGTGTTGCTATATTCTAATGAAATTCATTAATACAAAGAGGTGAGAGACTTGAAGACAGCACTTAAATTTCTAAAACAAAAACAGATTCTTCAAAAATGACCTCAAGACATATAGGAATATAATAGTAAGGGGTACTGCTACCTGCATGCTGTGGCAGCAGTATTCTTGCATAATCAATGCAGCCAATTAAATTAGGAAGAGAAAATGAAAACCAAAATTAAGCCAGGACATACCTACTTCTCAGAAGCATGCAGAATAAATGGAAGTCTCATAATGGTGGGATGCCAAAAGCACATTCTCTGTGAAAACGAATTTAGATATTTCTTAATATTATAACATGCTTACCACACTACATTGAAATGTAAATAGGATATTTCTTTCAATTGCTTCTACAATAAGATTATAGTCATGGAGAAATTTATGATATTTGTATTTGATCTGGGAACAATTGCCATGTAAAGGAAATCAATGTACTAAGCCTGATTTTCATCTTAAAATGAAAATTATTTATGCATATGGATATATTTAAAGCAAATACACATGAAAATCATACTTGGCTTGTAACTGTTTTGTCAGTATTTTCCATGCTATTCATAGCTAATTCTCTTATTTTGATCTTTGAACTCAAGATTTTTATTTATAGCTGCCAGAATCTAGATGTATAGAGACATCTCATATTTCAACCAAATCCTCCAGTGTACCTATCATAGTAAAGAGCAACTCTTATTTCTGTTGATTAACCCCAAATTTCCCAACTGTTCTGTTTCCTTTCTGTGTATCCTAGATTCTGTTTCTAAAGCTTGTCAGCCCTATAAATAATACACACCCCAATCATCTCACTCGTTTCACGCCTACTGCAGTCTCCTAGCAAAAGTCACCCAGGCCTCCTAACTCTGCTTTGCTCCCACGTCCCCTTCCCACCTATTCACAGAAAAAACAAACTGATCATTTTAATGCCTAAGTTGGACATGTGACTCTTCAGTTCTAAACTTCCCAGTGCTTTTCTGTTTACATTATCTTGAGTGTTGGTAGCTGTTAAGTAAAAAAGTCTGAATCAATTGCACATTACAAGTTTAGCATTTGTTCACATGATGTCCTGATAGATAGCCTGCTGTCCTCTAAAGTGTATTTTCAGAGGTCCAAACACCTTCCAAGTTGAGGCTTTTTAATTTCAACATGTGTCTTCCAAATTATATGTAGAGTGTGAGCTTATCTAGCTAGAATAATAATCCAGAAAAGAACCTTACATATAGGATGTTCCTTTAAATATGAGTGAGACTATGCTCAATTGGTGTGGCTTTGATAATACCTTTTCTTTAAATACCTTCTTCATGTATCTATAATGTCTACAGTAGCACTCATTCTTTACATAATATTGGAAATACAAACATATGAAGATGGTAATATAATAAGAGGCCTCTAGTCTAATTCTTAAAAAATGATTCAAAATACTGGGGATGACATGAGAAAGGAATTAATTTTATCCTATAAAACCAATTTCATCTCATTTCAAAAAGTAAGTCTGGGGGCTGGAGAGATGGCCCAGTGGTTAAGAACACTGGTTGTTCTTGCAGAAGACCTAAGTTTGAATCCCAGCACCCACATGGCAGATAACAACTGTCTGTAACTCCAGTTCCAGGGGGTCCGATGGCCTCTTCTATCCTCCATGGGAATTGCACGACATGGGTGCACTTATATATATGCAGGAAATATACTCATCATACACATAAAATAAAAATAATAAATAAAAAAATATAAGTCTGAGGATATTGTGGCACTAAGGGACACCAAAGGTTTCCTTTCTTTGAAATCCACTCCTATATACTATTGTTAACCATTAACAGAAAGGTATTGAGTCAGCAAGCTGCTGCTCCAGCTGACTTCTGAAGAGCAGAGTCCATCATCCTTGCCTGGAAGGTGAAGTCTCCATTGTGCCTTGCCTAGTCCTGGGACTAGAGCTGAGACTCGCCCCCGTCCCCCATTGCAATCATTAGTTTACTTACCCCAGATTCATTCTCCCCTTTTCTCCTCACTGTTGTAGATGCTATGGGGCTATTCCCTGAAGACTTTTTTTCCAGTATTCTTCTCAGCTGGCTTTGCATCTATGTAAAGGAAATGTTCCGCGGTAGTTAGTAGATGAGAAAAAGTGAGAAGACCTGGTCCTTTTCTCTTTTCCCTTTCTACCTTGAGAATATCCTCTGGCAGGAATCGGGTCTGCTCTGTGGACCAGGCCTCCTCTCCTCATGACTTCACCTTCCATCACACGATGTCAGCCATTAGCTTCTATACAACTTCTTCAGTTGTCCCTATAGCTTACAAATACTAATGACTTCTCACTTATATTAATCTCTAAATCTTTTTTTCTCTTTCCCTTTTGCTTCTTTCATCATTTCTGTAAATAATTCCTTGTATTCAACTTCCTCTATATTAAGTATCTAAGAAGTTATATGTATCTAAGATGTTTGTACCTGGCATGTACAAACACACACGCACACACACACACACACACACACACACACATACACACACACACACACACACACAAACACATCTCTGCCACCTGTTTAAAGAAGAACAAACAAATAAACCCCTTCTTATACGAATACATACTGAATTAAAGAATGTTCCTGCTTATGTTTTTGACTCCAAGGTGGAAAGTCACTATATCTTATATTAATATCATCTATTAAAAAAAACATAAGTGTATGTCTAAATTTATATAATAATAATGATCTTTTGCAGGAAAAAATAACAAAATAATAATCCAATAGTAATAATAAAATTAATAAATAATTCAAGGCAAGGTATGCACCAGGAAGTGAGGCTTCCTCTTTGAAACCAAAGGTAGGGTTTGGCTGTCTGCTGAGGGAGTGAAGGCTGCTGGCATTTTGTCATTTGCAGTTATGTAAGGTTTTTTCCCTGTCATTTATCACTTTTACAATATCAGAAACAAATAAAAGGCAGAAACAAAACACCATGCCTAATTTTGTTAAGTGTGCATGCCTGTAGGTATTTTTATCTGTAATAATAATTGAAAGTATAGAAAATTCTGCTGTAAGGTTTGCTTTGAGATCAATATTTTTGAGCATTTGATTCTGAAATGTGACTAATATGTTAGGAAAGAATTTGAACATGCCATCACTGCTTCTGTGCAGTTTCGTCAGTGAAAACATCATGTGACGTTGAAAATGACATCCCACTGAATTCAGAAACCGGCGTGCTGTAGTCTAATGGCCAATCACCACTATCAAATTGACTGAATTTGGTGTTACCTAAGAGACACACCTCAGGGCATATCTATGAAGGGCTTTCTAGAAAGGTTCAACTGAAGAAGGAAGACCCACCCTGAATGGGCTGAGGTCTCAGAATGTGTTAAAAAGAAAAAGAGGAGGCCAGCTGAACACCAGGATTCTTGATTCTCTGCTTCCTGACTATGGACACAACATGGCCAGCCACTACATGTTCCCTCCACCATGGCTTTCACATCATAAGGACTATGCACTATAACAGTGACCCACAAATAAAGTCTTCCTTTCTTCCTGGGGTTGTTTTTATCAGTTATTTAGTCACAGAAATGAGAAAAGTAATATGGTCAGATTTCAGATCATTTCTTCGTGAACTTCACAGTAACTCATGATCTGCAAATCTTCTGAAGTTTCTTTGAGGAATTTTATGCTCTTCTGGCAAGGACCACACATTCCCTGGTAATACCCTCTGTCTTTAATGCCAATGTCCCTGGAATGTTCCTCAAGGAACAGTCACTTAAGCTCTTTTCGCAACCCCTCGGCATTTTCATTGGAAGTTCATGCAAATGAAAGAAATGTAGAGAAATTTTGCCTAGGTAAGTTTCCACCAAACAGTGTAGATTATGCAATGGGCCAAAATGGCCCTGAGTTGATTTGCAAATGTTCTAAAGGTCACAGGATTGACAGGAGGAATGCACAGGAGACAAGCGGCATACCCCTTCTTAGTCAAGCTATTAAGTAGACTACCTGTCACTTCAAAGTAGTCTTGTGTGAAAAGACTGAAAATCAGATAATTGCACATTTCAAAATGAGGAAAGATTTAATTTTTCTCATGCGATTTGACTTGAACTGCTATCTCTGTTTCAGAATGGACTTTTACCTGTGTTATCATCTGTTCTGTTGTTTTTCCCTGTTTTCATTTTGCAAGCAACAGTTTTCTGCTTTTCTTTTCTTTCTTTTTCCTTTGTTTTCTTCTTTTTTGTGATAAGCTGCTTATGCTTCAGTCAAATTTCTGCAAATGCTTGTTTGGGCAAAGCAGTCCCCCTTCCCTCCCTACCTGCTCCTTCTTGGGAGGACACCCATTGACCTCTGAACTTGTGTTTTGCTGCCTTTGCACACGCACTCTGTGGTTGGCTGTGCTTTGGGAAGCTTTGTTCCTAGCAGTTCTCTGACAAAGGCTTACTCTGTGAGCACAGTTCCACTGCAGGACTTCTTTGTTTAGGCTCTGGCTTCAACTACGGAATCACAAATACTCTCCAGCTGGGAGTCGGACAGGGACAGAAATGAAGAACCCAGGAGCCCAGCAAGATGTTTCAGTTTCCCAGGGTGTTCGAATGATGTTTTACTTGATGAAGCCTAGTGAGACCTCATTCCAAACCGTCGAAGCAGTTCCTGATTACGTTAGAAAGGTGAGACTATATTGAAAGAGGCTCTCTTGCTCTTTACTTTAAAAGGAAGGTCAACACATACTGGGGATTTGTTCACTTTCACGCTTTGAATTATTACAGTCTAATAAAAAATACAGTTTCTTCAGTCAAACAGCAAAAGTGCAATTTCTAAGTGAATTCATCTTCATATAATATCCATAGCTGCCATTGTCTGTAAATTCCTTTCTTTATATGTCAATCTAGAATATGATAAATAATTTTAGTTTTCCTGGACATGATAGCATTGCAAATTTAGCTGTTGGAACTAGATGTTAAATGGTTATGCCACATCAGTAAACTTGGTAAAATTCTCTTTTAAAATGTGTAACTTGTCCACCACCTCCAGCAAGTATTTTCTCTTTCATTTGGTGGAGTGGGTCTGTAGAAGGAAGGACACACAACTTGTCTGAATCTAACTTCCTAAGTTTGAACTTGAACTAAGTTTTTCTGGAAACTCTGAAACTTTCAGAGGTGCTTTTCACTTCTGCTGCCTGCTGTGATTGGAAGTACAAGAATCCAGAAGGAAACGGAGTGCTGAACTCCCAAAGCTCTCAGAGTTAGTTGTGAAACACTTACTGGCTCAGGCCAATAACAGGAGAAGAAGAGTGACAACACAGAGCTGTTCTTGGGAGGTCAGCTTAGAGAGCATCAAACCATGATCAGTCCCTACACAATTGATTCCCATCTTACTTTAAGATTTGATATTGCCATTTTTTAAAAAAAGAAACGTGGTGCTAGAAAGATGTCTCAGTGGTTAAGAGCACTTACTGCTCTTCCAGAGGCCCCACATTTGGTGCCTTTCAAGACTCTCCTCTGGCATTTAAGAGCAATCCCTGCCAAACACACACCCATACACAAACAACATGGAAACACACATACACATACATAAAAATAAAATCTTTAAAAAATATTTTATTATTATTATTTTTTAAACAGAGCATAGGGTAGGGTTTATTCACAGAAGAGTGGGCGCCCCACACTTATGGCTCTGCCGTAAGTCCGTACTCAATCATAGATCGTATGACCTCCTGACAGCCACACAAAATTGTGAGAGAGGTGCTTGATGTTCTAGGCTTATATAGCCTTTGCCCCTCCCCTCACATGCAGCTAAGGTCAACTGATTGGGTGGGAGGGGTAACGGACTCCTTGATGAGCACAGGAAGGAGGTGTGATTATAGCTTGCCAACATAGTGGTCGGAGGACACTTCCAGTTAACACTTCACTCCTTCCTCTGGCTCTTGCATTCTTTCTGCCAACCTCTTCCACAAAAGTCCCTGAGCTTTGGAGGGGACATAAAAATAAAATCTTTAAAACAGAAAAAAAAAAGAAAAATGTTGTGCTCATATCTTCAAACATTAATATTATTTATAGTGCAACAACAGACCTAACCCAGCATTCATTTGTCAATGCTGAGTCTTAAATTATTTATTATAATAAAACACAAAATCACACCTGAATGAATGAAATTACCTTATTTTTTGACTCTTAGAATTTTTTTTTTTGCTTCTGTTTCATGTCATCATCTAGCAATCCTAATAAGTTTTTTAAAATTCTAATTGTAGATGCCCTTAAGGAGATCCTCTAACTGTGATTCTGACTACTTGTAGGCAGAAGACAGACTGTAGCTTGTTTAATTAACTTTAGTGTATTTTCTGGAATGTTGGGCATTTTCTTTTCAAATTTAGTTATTTATCTGACATAATTAATATAATCATATTTTTTTCATTTTTTAATTACTTGGTAGATTTTGAATATATGTTTAGTGCATCCTCAAATAACTAAATTTCTTTGCCCATTGTGTTGGAAATAATCTCATAACACAGATGTAGACAGTCACCTGCTGGGCTTCCCAAATATCAAAGGACTAACCAGAAAATGTGGAAAGTTTCATGTCGGATAGAACAGCGTCTCTTCCTTGCAATTTTCTTTCTAGGCTACTCCATTTTTCATTTCCTTGATACTGCTTGAACTAGTTGTCAGCTGGATTCTCAAAGGGAAGCCATCAGGTCGCCTTGACGATATTCTGACCTCCATGTCAGCTGGTGTTGTATCTCGGCTTCCAAGGTGAGTCCCATGTTTTAAAAAAAATCAGTGAAAAATCCTAAGAAACTTCAAATGTGAAGTAGAGGAAACCTCATGTAAATAATTGATGTATTCACAAATACATTCTTAAGGATTTCAGGATCATGCAAACTTTGTTACTTTGTTCAATGTTGATTTGTTTCCTTTAATTTTTAATAGAGCTTCCTACACATCGCTTGTTTTAAGACTGACTTTCCTGGCACTTATTTATATTTTTGCACTGAAGTGAGTTCTTTACCTACCTTATTGTAGTCCCTGTCCTGAGTTTTCAACCAGTTACCTGCAGGAGATATTATTTTGTCCTAGTCAAATTTGCACTTCCTAAGCTTCAAACATTTCCACTGTGTGTTGGGCAAGTCTGTGTACAGCTGCAAAACTCTCTTCATCCTGGGTCTAGTCTGACCCCACTGGCTGACCCCATTTGTATCATAGGGATCGTATAGAAGCCCTCCACTGCTTCTGTATTTCCCTGAACATGAAATAAAAAACCTTTCCTGAAGCATACAAGGGTTACTCTCTTTAGCCTTCGCTGGGCCCTCTACTCCCCTTCTCCTTCCTCATTTTTGTCCCATCATGCTGTGATGCTAGGCATTCCACACACCTCAGAGACACTTCGTTCCACCTGGAAAGCCATTCATAAGGCTCCAGTTCATTTTATAGGTCTTAGCACAGACATAACTTCAGCAAGCCTTATCTGCTGCCAAACTCTGAGTTAGACACCTCCTGTTTGTGTTCTGTAATTGTGCTTACCTAGAAGCAAGGCTCTCTTCTTCCCCTCAGGCCTCCTTTCTAGCACGTATTCACCTTGAGAACAAGGGAATTGCTTATGTCAAAGTTTTAGTTCATGTGACTGGAATCATGCCTGGTGTATAACAAATGCTCAAAAAATAATAATAATATCTTTGTAGTGTCCGGTTGATGATAACATTGGGTAAAGAAGGGGTCAAACAAGCAACAAATCATCTGCTTTTTGGTAAGAATGAATAGAGAGGTAGTAAAGGAAAATCTAACAGAGGGAGGATGGAAGACACCTTCAGTATATGAGGATTAATCAGAGGCAAAGTGCAGGGAAGAGAGCAGAGGTGGCTGTGCTTCCAGCGGGGAAGGAATGTGCTCATTTCGGACTCACATCCTGCTTCTTCCTACTGTTTGTAGAACTTAATTTCTGACTAGAGCTCATTGCTTTGGAATGCTTCTAGGAACCACCCAGTGGGAAACCAAGGTGGATTTATTTTTAAAAGAACGACATTAAACTTTAAATATATCTGGGAAAAGGTGCAATAATTTGATATAACGTGTTTAGGTAGGAAGTAAATTTTTAAAATGCATGTCAGTGTTACTTTGAGAAGATTGGATCATTAGCTTTATAGCAGTAACAATAATAATGATGACTCTGAGGCGTTGTTATGGTTACACAGTACAGTCAGAATCAGTGGATGATCACTCCTCTGATTCAGTCTCAGATTGCCTAAAATAACAACTTTAAGTTATAGATGATTTCCTGAATTGCATGGTTCTTTTTTCAGAAATAAGCATGAATTCCTTTCATATACTCTTGGGCATGTAGATCTAGACACAAGTTTGTTTACTGAAGAAAATCCCATTAGTTTCTATAGCCCATTCCAAGAAGGGCATGCACTATGAGCTTTTGGAAATCTGTTGATCAACTGTGAACACCATTTTATGGCTGGGAAGTGCTCTGCAGGTATAATTATAGGTCATGGATCTTAGTGACTTGGAATGAGGTGTTTTTGGTCTGATTTTTTTTCAAGAATTTAGAGTCATCATACTGGATGAATGCTTCAGGATTTCTTTTACTTTTCTAAATTTAATTTTGGTAATAAGCAAAATTAGACTGCTCCTTTATAACATTAGCTACCAAATATACTTTGTTCTCAGTATAGCTTTTCTTTTCAACAGTATGACTTTAAAAGGCACTGAGTTAAAACAGTGAAACAAGACTACAAATACATATTTTTACAGAAAGCATACCTCAGAAAGTAGATACACAGTATACAACACACATATACACACTCGGTGTATCAACGGGGAGGGGGAGATGAGAAGAGAGGAGGAGAGGAGAGAGGAAGGACAGGGGAGGGGAAGGAGGAGAAGGGGAAGGGAGGGGAGGAGACAGGAGAGCGATTTAGAAAGAAGCAGAGAATCAAAACAAAACTGACCAGTCTTTTGGGAATAGAACATGAACTTCTTTTTCCTTCATCCGTTCTTCTTTACATCCCTTAAACTAACAAAAACTTAAGTCATTTTATAGCTCTGGAGTTCTCTGAGAGAAATGTAAAATACTATTAACTTGAATTTGTAGAACATTTTCCTGTAGCTGTATTTTAATGAAAAATGAAGGAAAAAATTGCTTCTTTGCTTCTTACAAATATAGAAAACAATCCTGAATTATGAAATGTAGGCAGGTTTTTTTTTTTTTTTTTGCAAAATATCTCAACTCTCATATCCTGTACTTGAAACAACCCAGCAAAACAAACTATCTGAAAGTGATACTTAAATACATTTTCTTTTACTTTTCTCCTATTAAAAATGAAAGTTGTAAACAGAAGAGAGAGCTGAGACAACACTCTTCTCAGTCTCCTTACAGAAAAAAGTAAAGAGAACCTTGACTCAATTCTTAAAACAGTATTTCAGTCAATGCCATAATATCCAGGCGAATCCCTGTGCAAATCTTTAGCAGCCGAGGGTTAGATTAACACGGGGTGAGTCCTATGTGCAACAAGGAGCGAAGTTCATTTTCTGTACAGCAACAGGGACTTGCCATATCCTTCAAGTATGTGATTGCAAGGGAAAGAAATACTATATCATTAGTTAATCCACTTGTGAAGAACTGTGCTCTGGATAATAATTCTAAGCAGCACATATGTAGCCCCAAATAAAAGAACTAGAAATCAAAGTGAACAACTTTTTCCATCTCTGCATTCCTGCAACAGAAATGTTGTCTGGAGATTTTGAGGAAAAGCAATGTTCATTTGAAGATCTTGATTTCATGATTTCATACAATTTGAAGTCTCTTAAAGATTAATAGTTTGCTTACTATATTCAAAGAAAAGACACGTGGTACACCTTTAAAATGTTTATGTATGGGAAAATATTAATCACAGAGAAGACTATATCTTGTTTACAAACCTGTTCCACAGACCTTCATTAGTAATAAAAGTCCATCCATCCTCACACCAGATTCTGCATAATCCCACATTTGTTTCATCTTCTGAAATACAGTAGGCAACCTTCCTAGTCAGAAGCCAGTCCTGAAATAGGTATTCTGCCGATCGGAGCTGAACAGATGTATCTTACAGATCGGTTGCTTCTCTGTCAACTACTTGTGCAGACAATAAAAAATAAACTGGTTTTAATGAATTATACACAAAATATAATATTTAATAAACTAGAATTTGCAAAAAGCCTACTGACTTACACATTAACGATCGAAAAATAATCACGTCTCTTTCCTCTTGCTCATTTTTCCAGAACTCAACTTCTAATCCTTCATTAGAGAGCAAGGACTTCACTTTGTTACTTCCTCCCAGTGTTTCTGCTGCCATAAATTGCATCCTCCCCAGAGAAGTTTTATTCCTGATATAAATGTCTGTAGTATGTTTGTTTTTAAAGTGTTCATTTATTCGATTGAAACAGCAGATTATAAATCAAATTGCAATAGGTTCAAGGGAAAATTTAAGTGGGTAAATTTTCAAATAAGTTGAAGACACTCCACTCTCAATATGTGTGGGTCATTGCTGGTTTTTACTATGGAACTAGTTTGTAACTAACTGGCCATGCCTGCTATGGAATTTTCCATTCCTGACAAAAACATTTCAGTTCATGAAAAAAAAAAATTAAAGGAAGAAATTAAACATCTTTGAAATATTCTGATGTCCTTGGGGTGGGGCTGGAGAATAAAGAAAAATTGGTTACTGAAATTTCATACTAAGTTTTAGTATATGAGGCAAAGCTATCTTTAACAACATCCGTATATAACCAGAAATGCCTCTCATTTGATGTGACTTTAATAATCAGGTATTCATTGTTCTAGATAAAAGCAATTAAACTTAAGTAATGTTAAAAATAATGCTGCATTGCTGCTATTAAATGTGTCATTCACAGAAATTTTTAAAATATAGCTGTATGAAAAATAAAAAAAATTAAATTGTTGCTTTATTAGTTACATTTACTAGGCAAAAATTCCTCATTTCCTCTTATTTATAACATAGAAACACTATACATAGACTTTGTTATTAATTTTGTTAACTTCAAGGAATCTGAAGTTAACACACTTTTCACTAGAGTAATATATTTTCCTATGAAGAATGTAACAAATTTATTTCTTCTAAATGTATCTACCTTGTTGTGTTATTAGTTTATAGTTTAATAGTTTTACAAAGAAACCAAATGATCATTTGATAAGCATAATGTAATTTTACAATAAGAAATAGAACACTATATCTGTTCACAGAAGGTAGAAGATGTATCTTTTTTATTATTGGTGAGGAAAAGTCAATATTCCACTAGATGGAGCAAACGTGGCAAGAGCTTTCCAAACAGGCAGCACAGGTTCTCAGGTCAGCTGTAAGTGATTTTCACAGTAAATATCTCATAAAATTTCTTAGAGGAAAATTGCTTAAGGATAATGTTAAAATATTTTATTACACTTATTTTTTATGTGTATGTGTGTATATGTTTGTATATGGTATGTGTGTGTGTGTGTGCACATGTGTGCCATAATGTACACGTGGAGATCACAGGACAACTTGTGAGAGTCGTCTCTCTTTCTACCATGTGAATCCTTGGGATTGAAGTCATGTTGTTAGATTTAGGAATCAAGTGCCTTTATCCACTGAGCCATCTCACTGCCCCAGAAAATTGTGATATATATATATAT
>NW_008360307.1:921629-925040 GCF_000622305.1 Nannospalax galili
CCTACTTAAGCCTTTAGTTTCTAGCTTACAAAACAAAATTGTGGAACTTAAAATGTTAAAATCATTTAATCACTTTTATATAATTCTGCCAAATCAGTTCACAAGACTATAATCCCAGTTATTAAGAAGCATAAATTATGAAATATTTTGGGGGTCTGAAACCATAAGTCTTTTTAAAAATATTTTGTTTATTATTTTCATGTGTTTGAGTGTATTGCCTGCATGTATGTGAGTGCACCTGTATCATGCAATGCTGCAGAGGTCAGAAGAGGGCTTCGGATTCCCCTGGAACTGGAGTTTAGGATGATTCATAGACACCATGTGGCTGTTGGGAATCGAACCCGGATCCTCTCCAAGAGCAGTTAGTGCTCCTAACCGCTGAGCCATCTCCCCAGCCCCTGAATCCATAATTCTTAATCTGAGGGGCTTTGAACTTTTCCAGTATGTGGTAAGCACAACATGTTAGTCTCACCACCCTTCTTAATAATGAGAGTATGACCACATAGGAGTTAATGTCAGGATCCCTTTCACCTGCTCTTGCATGCTAACATTCCTGTAATATCCTGAAAAGAAGCTGAAACGCACAATCAGTTTTATATTTATATTCTTGGTGATGGGCAGATTCAGCCAAGATGACATTCAGCTGGCCTGGAACTCACTGTGTAAACCAGGCTGGCCTTGAACTCACAAACATCTGCCTGCCTCTGCCTCCCACATGCACCACCACACCTGGCCAAAAATGAATCAGTTTGTAATTCTTAATTCCCAACAGTAATTGAGTAATTTCCAACTTACCTGAGTATCTATCTATGTACTTCTAGCTGTACTGGAACTATCAGAACTATCCGTATAGACCATCCCAGGTTGCCCTTGATCTCATAGAGATCTGCCAGCCTCTAGCTCTGCCTCTTGAATGCTGGGATCAAAAACATGGACCACCACATTTGGCTCTATATTTTTGACTCAACATCATAACTAAACATTTTTTTCCTTAAAAAACATGCAGGGCAGTAATTCCAAGGTACTTTTAGTACCTTGCCAGGTTTTTTTCGAAAGTGAAATTTTCCAGCACACATTTCTGATGATGAGAGAATATGCTAGATAAAACACATAATCATTTCATTCATTAGAGAAAGATTCTTTTCATTTGCCAAACAATATACTTCTTACCAGAGGAAGTTACTCTGGAGGGGAGTTCGTGAAACGGTTCAGGCAAAGAACAAAACCTTTGAGTCAACAAATCACTCAACAAAAGGTCCTTCCATCTCCTGATGTTCCCATCATTTTCTCGATCTCACTTCTACATTCCACATGTAAAAGGGACTGAGCACTTGTAATTCCAAACCCCTGAGCTCCCTCATATTCCATCTCCATGCCATACACTTAGCTCCCTAAGTAAATATATACATGTTATGCATGCCTCTTCCCACAGGATGGGGTTTAGAGAGTTCAAGTTTAAATTCCAAAATGCAGAGTCATTCACTAGGGCTTTGGGGATGGAAATGGGGGTGGAGGAACTGAGAGTAGAAAGAGGAAGGAGCTTTGGTTTATGATTCAGGGTCTGGTGGGAACAATTTTGAAAATGTAGGTGCTATTTCCTGCAATCAAGGGCTTTCCAGTGTTTGATAATCGTTTTCCAGCTGTATTGCCCTGGTGAATTGCTTCAGTTATGGGCACTGTGTGGCTGTTCTTTCACATGTATAATGGAACAGGTTCATTTTCATCTTGCTGATAGCAAGCAGGGAACATAACTCCCATAGCTTTACCTTGCTTTCCTTTAACCTTGAAGAATGTTTGGCTACTTGCTAAAGTGAGAAAAAACAACAGAAAAGAGGCCTGATTGTAGGAAGTCAGGTATATTTTAGCTGGATTTGTGTCAACTCTAAAAAGTCAGTTGACAGAGTAGTAAACTTGATGTCTGTTCAAGATCTGGCATCTGTACAGGAACTAAAGCAGCATTCAATTGCAGGCAGTAAGTAGACTCTGTTTTAGAAATCAAAAGATTTTCAGAGGCCCTCTTTTTATGATTGGGGTCTTGGTATGTTAATCTTTATTTCAGTTGTCCTTGACAAAAAAGATAGTGAAAATTTTAAGATACTAAAACTCTTGTAAGTCAGGTGATAATGGTCCATATTCAGCCATATGCTCTTGTGCCCTGTGCTGTGACTAAAGGTCGGATAGCTCCCAATGTTCTGAGTAAATGACTGAATGAATCTGCAGAAAAGTCTACCCTGATAACATGCACCAAAGCTTACCTGATAATCTGTAGAGTATGTTAAGTCTCTGTTGAATTTTGTTTTAAGATTTTTTTTTTCTAGTTGTTTGTAGGCAATAGCTGTCAACTTGGGACGCAGTTGCTCACCAGGAAATAATAAACAATGTCTGTGGACATTTTTTTTTGATTCTCAACTGATAAAGAATGTGGTACTACTGAATCTAGAGATGAGAGGGATGCTGCTCTACATTTTGTAATGCACCAGGCATCCTTCGTAAGACAGTATTATCTGGCCCAATGTGGTAGAGTTAACCTTTATTCTCTCTTTTAGAGAATTTTTTTTTTGTAACCTGCCACTTTACTGAATGTGTTAATAATTTCTAGGAGTTTTCTGGTGGAATTTTTGACATCTCTTAAATATACTATCATATCATCTGCAAAAAGGGGTAATTTGATCTCTTCTTTTCCAATTATTACTCCTTTAATTTTCTGCTCTTGTCTTATTGCTCTTGCAAGTTTCAAGCACTATGTTAAAGAGAAGTGGGGATAGTGGACAGCCTTGTCTGGTTCCTGATTTTACTGGAAATGCTTCCAATGTTCATCCATTTAGAATGATGTTGGCTGTGGGTTTGCTTTAATTGTGTTGAGGTAAGTTCCCTCCAGCCCAGTTCTCTCTAGGACTTTGAACATAAATACATGTAGAATTTTGTCAAAGGCATTCTCTGCATCTATTGAGATGACCACGTGGTTCTTGTCTCTGAGCCCATTTATGTGATTTATGATGTTCATTGACTTACATATATTGAACCATCCTTGCATCTCTGGGATAAAGCCAACTTGATCATGGTGGATGATCTTTCTGATGTGTATTTGTATGTGGTTTCCAAGTATCTTGTTGAGAATTTTTGCATCTATGTTCATTAAGGATATGGGTCTATAGTTTTCTTTTTTGGTTGTGTCTTTACCTGGTTTGGGTATTAGAGAGATGCTGGCTTCAGAGAAGGAATTTGGAAGTTCTCCCCCCATTTCTATCTTTTTGAATAAATTAAGTAGTATTGGATGTAGATCGTCTTTAAATGTCTGATAGAATTCTGCTGTAAATCCATCTGGTCCTTGGTTTTTTTTAGTCAGGAGGTTTTGTATTACTGTTTCAATTTCTTTTTGTTATGGGTCTAAGTTGTTAATCTCTTCTTAAT
>NW_008360307.1:925088-963109 GCF_000622305.1 Nannospalax galili
CTTTCATCTCTGATTTTATTGATTTGGAGGTGCTCTTTCTCTCTTTTGGTTAACTAGGTTAGCGGTCTGTCAATCTTGTTTATCTTTTCAAAGAACCAGATCTTGGATTTGTTGATACTTTATATCACTTTCTTTGTTTCAATTTCATTAATTTCTGCCCTGATTTTTGTTACTTCTTGTCTACTTGGTTTGGGTTTCGTTTGCTGTTGCTTTTCAAGTGTCTTGAGTTGCAACGTTACATCATTTATTTGTATTCTTTCCGATTTTTTGATGTAGGCACTTATAGCTATAAACTTCCCTCTAAGGACAGCTTTCAGCGTGTCCCTGCTTGTGTTGTATTGTCCTTTTCATTTAGTTCCAGGAATACTTTTCTTTCTTTCTTAATTTCTCTTTTGACCCATTCATAATTCAGGAGTGTGTTATTTTGTCTCCAAGTGTTCATGTGGTGATTAGGGCTTCTTCCAGTGTTGATTGTAAGCTTTATTGCATTGCGGTCTGATAGAATGCACAGAATGATTTCAATCTTTTTGTATTTGTTGAGGTTTTTTTTGTGCTCCAGTATATGGTTGATTATGGAGAAGGTTCCGTGGGGTGCTGAGTAGAAAGTATGTCCTTTGGTGCTTGGGTGGAATACTCGGTAGATGTCTGTTAAGTCCGTTTGATGTATGGTATTATTTAATTCAGTTGTCTCTCTGTTAATTCTCTGCCCTGTTGACCTATCTAATGGAGAGTGGGGTATTGAAGTCCCCTACTATTAATGAGTTGGGATTAATCTGTGTCTTAAAGTCCCGTAGTATTGTTTTTATAAAGTTGGGTGCACCAGAGTTTGGTGAATATATGTTCATGGTTTTAATATCTTCTTGATTTATTGTTCCTTTGATCAGAACGAAGTGGCCCTCTTTATCTCTTCTGATTAGTTTTAGTTTAAAGTCTCTTTTGTCGGATATTAGAATTGCTATGCCTGCTTTTTTTCTTAGTACCTAGCTTGGACCACATAAAATCGCCTTTATTCACTATTTTAACATCAAAAGGAATTTTATATGATTAATATTTCACTGACAGATACTAGAAAGAATTTTAAAGACTTCCTACCTTGATTTAATGTTTTTGAAGGGCATCTAACAACAACAGAGAATTATCCTGCTACATCTTAAGAATGGCCCTGATGAGATGCCCTGGTCTAAAAATAAAGCTACCAACCATGCTGACAATCTTTAAAATAATGTTTAACTCTGACAAATAACTTTGATTTTTAAAAAACTAGAAAGCAAGTTTACATTTCCAGTTTTTAAATTCTTCAGACTTCCAAAACACTGTGAGATCCTCTGGATCATGGCCTGTCTTGCCCAACGAGGGGCTTCATATGCATGTATAGGTATCTCAGACTGACAGCCAACAATGATTTTCTATGCATCTCAAAAATCTCGTGGACATTATGGCAAGTCTAGAAATTTGCACACTTGCAAAGGTCTGACCTCAGGAACATTGTCCCAGGAAAAGGTCCCATGGAATGCCTATTTGACATTTTATCAGGGGATCTGATATATCCAGAGCATGGATCAGGATGGGATTTGTTTCAAAAACCAAGGATGAGCAATTTCTTTGACACAAGGTCTCACACTGAAGGGAAAAGCTTAAAGCCATGTCATTTCAAAGAGGAAATTGAATTTTAAAATATGGTGACTATAGCCATGCATAAAAGAGCAAATGCTTCACTTTTTGAGTGTTATATATTAATGCTATTCTGAATTAGTATAGTATAGTACTGAATATATTAAATAAATAATGATTCAAGAAGTTCAAGATATGTCAGATTTTAAATATAGAAATCATAATACAAGTGACATCATAATTGAACTCAAGAATGAAGTAAAATCAAGATTCTCCAAATAACACATAACATTCTAATTCAAACACTTTCTGAAAAAAAAACACTATTAAAATGAGGAATTTTAATATTATAGTGATCTTAGCTACTTCTTTAAATTTTACCTTAAATACTAATATTTAGAATTTTTCACAGTTTTGAGCAATAAATTTGCTAGTAGCTTATAATTAAATATTATTTAGAATGATCAACTCATTTTACATTTTACTTATAAACAGAAGAACATAGAATTTATAAAAGTGATAGAAGAAATAATTACTATAATGTGATTTAAGTTTTACCACAGATAATTAAAAATGAAAATATACTTTGTAAACTAAAGTATATTGTATATGTTTTTGAAAGCTATTGAAATAAGAATTCATAGAAACTTGATGAGATAGCAAGACATTCTAGTTTCTAGATTTTTTTAATAGAATTTTTCTGCATTCCATACAATGCATCTTGATCATATTTAGACCATCTCCCTTATATGCATCCCTCCCTTAACCCCCTGCCAGATTTCATGCATGCTGTCATATATATTAAGTCCCGAGTCAAGTTTGTTGTCCCAAAATACCCTATGGTGTGAGTCCATCAACTGGAGCTTGGTCAGCCTACCTAGTGTCACTTCCATAAAGATGACCAACTCTCCCTCACCCAGTAGTGATCAGATATCAATAGTTCCTCAGCTAAAGTTGTGGTTTCTAACCCACTTCAATGGGTAAGTTTCCCCACTTGTATACCAGGGTTTTGTCTGATTTGAGTTTGCATGGGTTTTGTGTATGCTGTCACCATGCTGTGAGCTCATATGAGCAAGTTCCCAGCCACCTGGAAAAGAATACTTCCTTGTGGTCATCAACCGCCCTCGGTGGGTCTTACAGTTTTTCCACCCCCTATTCCGTAATAGTCCCTGAGCCCTAAGTGGCAGAGGTTTGATATAGGAGTCCTATTCTGGTACACACACTCTGCAGTCTCTTATTCTCTATACTTTGGCCAGTTGTGGCCTCTGTGTTATTCACCTTCTATTGCATGAGGAAGTTTTGCTCATGAGAGTTTATAGATGTATTAATATTCTCTCTGCCACCTGTTCAGCTATGTTCCCTGAACTTCTAGATGTTTGCTTAGTTTATTTTTATTTGTATGTGTATGTACATATATGCATGCACAGGTACAGGTACAGGGGTGTGTGTGGGGTGTGTGTGTGTGTGTGTGTGTGTGTGTGTGTGTGTGTATGTGTATGTATTTTCCTGTGGAGAATGAAAGAAAATGTCAGATCCCTTATAACTGAAGTTATGGTGGTTGTGAGCTGCCAGATGTATGTGCTGAGTACTAACCTCTAGTCCTCAGCAAAAGCAGCAAGCTACTAACCACTGAACCATCTTTCCAGTTCCCTTTCTTTCTTTCTTTCTTTCTTTCTTTCTTTCTTTCTTTCTTTCTTTCTGTTTCTTTAAAAAAATTATTTTGAGTTGAGAGAATGAGGAGGAAGGAAAGAAAATGGCATCCACAGATTATAGTACCTATAGCCTAGCTACAGTCCAGCGGGGCTACAGTGCTTACATTACCCAGCCAACTCAAGGATATGCACAAACTACCCAGGCATATGGGCAACAACGCTATGCAACCTATGGACAGCCTACTGATGTCAGCTATATCCAGGCTCAGACCACTGCCACCTATGGGCAGACTGCATATGCAACTTCTTATGGACAGGCTCCCACTGAGTATACTACTCCAACTGCCCTTCAGGAATACAGTCAACCTGTCCAGCGGTATGGCACTGGTGCTTATGATACCATCACTGCAACAGTCACCACCACCCAGACCTCCTATGCATCACAGTCTGCTTATGGCACTCAGCCTGCTTATTCAGCCTATGGACAGCAGCCAACAACCACAGTACCTCTAAGACCACAGGATGGTAACAAGCCTGCTGAGTCTAGTTAACTTCAGTCTAGCTCAGGGGGTTATAACCAGCCCAACCTAGGATATGGACAAACTAACTACAGTTATCCCCAGGTCCCTGGGAGCTTCTCCATGCAGCCAATCACCAAACTTCTGTCCTATCCTCCTACCAGTTATTCCTCTTCACAACCAACTAGTTATGATCCAAACAGTTACTCTCAGCAAAACACCTGTGGACAGCCAAGCAGCTATGGGCAGTAGTAGAGTAGCTATGGTCAACAAAGCAACTATGGGCAGCAGCCTCCCACTAGTTACCCACCTCAGACTGGGTCCTACAGCTAGGCTCCAAGTCAATATAGCCAACAGAGCAGCAGCTACAGGCAGCAGAGTTGATTCTGAAAGGATCACCCCAGTAGCATGGGTATATGTGGGCTGGAGTCTGGAGGATTTCCCAAACTAGGAGAGAATGGGATGATGAGTGGCCCTGATAACCTGGGCAGGGGAAAAGGAAGATTTGATTGTGGAGGCATGAGCAGAAGTGGGCAGTGAGGAGGCCGTGGTGGAATGGGCAGAGCTGGAGAGCGAGGTGGCTTCAATAAGCCTGGTGGACCCATGGGTGAAAGACCAGTTCTTCATCTAGGCTTTCCTATATCTGATGAAGATTCTGACAACAGTACAATTTATGGCCAAGGATTAATTGACAATGTGACTCTCGATGATTTGGGAGACTTCTCTTTTTTTGTCATCAAGTCCCTTTTTTTATTTTAGTGTTAAGGATATTAATCCCTGGAGGGATGGAAAGACATTTTACAAAGCCAAATAAGGCAAGTACAAATGTGTAATCTCCGTCAGCACCCTCACCAGCTGATTGCCCATCACTGAGAGCAGCAGCTTTAAGCAGTGTGGGGTTGTTAGAATGAACAAGAGAACTAGGCAATCCATGATCCACATCTACCTGGATAAGGGAACAGGAAAGCCCAAAGGTGATACCAAAGTGTCCTATGAAGATCCACCAACTGCCAAGGCTGCTGTGGAGTGGTCTGATGGGAAATAGTTTCAAGGAAACAAGCTTAAAGTCTCTCTTGCCCAAAAGAAGCCTTCAATGAACATCATGAGGGGTGGTATGGCACACCATGAGGGCCGAAGAATGATGCCACCACTCCGTAGAGGTCCTGGTGGCCCAGGAGGTCCTGGGGGACCCGTTGGTCATATGGGTCACTGTGGAGGAGACAGAGGAGGCTTCCCCCCAAGACAGTCTCGTAAGTTCTCGAGGAAACTCCTCTGGAGGAGGAAATCCAGCACCGTGCTAGAGACTGGCAGTGTCCCAATCCAGGTTCTGGAAACCAGAACTTCGCCTGGATAACAGAAGACAACCAGTGTAAGGCCCTTAAACCCGAGGGCTTCCTCCTGCCACCCTTCCCACCTCTGAGTGGTGATGGCGGCGGAGGTGGCCCTGGTGACGTGCGGGGAGAAAGAGGTGAACTTATGGACAGCAGCTGTCCCTGTGGAATGTTCACAGGTGGCGTGGTGGAGACTGAGATGACTTTCGAGGTGGCCGTGGAATGGACCAAGGTGGCTTTAGCAGAGGAAGACAAGGTGGCCCAGGGGGTCCTCCTGGACCTTTGATGGAGCAGATGGGAGGAAGAAGAGGCGGACGTGGAGAACCTGGAAAAATGGATAAAGGCAAGCATCGTCAGGATGCAGAGACCATCACTTCTAGACACAAAGACCCTGAATGCCTGCATTGACTACCAGATTTCTTTTTTAAAGCAGAAAATCTTAAATTTATAATTCCATATTTATAATGTTGGCCACAGCATTATGATTATTCTTTGTGTGCACTTTAGAATTTTTCACCATTTATGAAGCAACATTAAAAAAAGTTAAATGGTAGTGTGCTGAGGTTTTTTTCTTCTTCTTCTTTTAAAGATGGTTGTTTAAGACTTAACAATGGGAACCCTTTGTGAGCATGCTCAGGATCATTGTGGAGAATCAAGAGGGCCTGTACTTGTAACAATCTTCATGGTTGTGATTTTTTTTAAAACAAAATTCCAAATGTTTATTTAAAAAGTTTTTACATATCCCCCCCTCGAATAGCAAACCATATTGGGTTTTTTTGGTTGTTTGGTTGTTTGGCTTTTTTTTACTTTGAGTGTTTTTATATATTTTATTTCTAGTAGAAACTTCTTCCCTGATATTCTGAATTATCTCTTTTACAATCCTTATATGAAATATTGAAATATATGAGAATCCAAGATGTGATAGTAAAGTCTAATATCTCAACAGTACTAATATGTATGAGATGGGAATAAGACAGGAGGGTAAAGAGAAGCGGGGGCAGAGTAATTCACTTTAGTCTGATGACAAGTTTGACAAATGTTAAGGGATCAGCACACTTAAAGACAGAAGGCAGTTTTCAGATTCCTTAAGAGATATGCCATGTCTGCTTTTCTGCCGTTGGTGCGTCCTTTATAAACCATAATCCTTACTGTGTCCATCAGTCAAATTTAGAAATGGCAGTAGCAGAAATTTCGATGTAGTTTTATAAGAGTTATTTGTATGAGTTCCACAAAAAAGCATTTTAAGAAATGTGAAAAAAGGTAGAATCTCTAAACTCCATGAAATTGATAGTGCAAACAACTGGTATCCATATGCCCATGGAAAACAAGAAGTATTAAGGGAATTCGGTTGATGTTATGGATAGTGAGCATGTAAAAGACAATGCAGAACATGAAGAAGCAACATGAGTGGTAACAGGATGCCACCTTTATACAGGCTATATTTGTATTAAATGTTAAATAGAGCATTTTGGCATAATTGTGGAAGTGAAGTATGGTCTAATGATTGCTTATCAATTTTATTTTCCAGCCTGTTTTTCAGGAGCTTTGAAGTGACTAGTTACATTTATATCTGGGAGAACTATAGACTTTTGGAATTGCCTTGGGATTGTCCATGGACTTGGTATTTAACCTTCTTGGGAGTTGACTTTGGCTACTACTGGTTCCATCGCATGGCCCATGGTAAGTTGCAAATTATACATTTTGTAAATGAATCCTGAAACATGTTTGATATATAAGAGGCATTTGGCAAAAACTGAATAATCAAATCAATACAAATGTTTATTCTGTGTCAAAATTGCTAATGAACGTTTACTTTGAAATTTCAGTAGAGACAATCTGAAGCCACTTTAAAAAAAAAATGAAATCGTTGCAGGTTTGTTTTCCTCATGATTCTAATCTTAAGACATTTAGAAAGCAATAGCTACAACATTGCTTTTTAACGGGTTGCCATCCAGTGTCCTTGTGATGGCTTTGTAGAAACTGCAGGTAATTATACACAATATCAGACTTCACGTCCCAATCATCAGGGGTCATTCTGAAGTTCTCTGAAACAGCATGGAATTCTAGGGAACATCTGCCATCACAGTCAGCTTGATTCGATTTCTTGGCACTGCTTCCACACTACAAATGAAAATGCAATCAGCTAGGCACTGACCATAATGTACCTCAGTGTAACTATAGCTTCGTAAAATTTCTCATTTCATACAAAACCTTCCTTCTGTGCTGGGTCACTGAATTTGCTTTGGGATTCTTAGTTGCACCTTCCAAAGAAATGTTTTGTTATGCAAAAGGAATGGAAAATGTTGCAAAAGGGTCAGGTCTGAACTTCTATAGGGCTGAGTGAGACTTGAGGAACATTATGGATGTAAGGTGAGCAAGTGGTCTCAGAGGAGGGACCCGACACACCAAAGTTCTGAAGGAAATGCAGGAAAGCACTCATTTTTCGAGAAACAAAGAGCAGCGCTGAGGATTTCAGAATGTGGTTGTGTTGAGTGGGTGGGGAGGAAGGAAGGAAAAGGAAGAACCTGGAATAAGAAAAAATTAGATGGAAAACAGAAGAGACCTGAGATCAGGGTGAATAAGTGTTTTATGTGTTTAAGACAAGGACCAAACATTCTTTCCAAGTATAGATGGGGTATGTAGGAGGAACCAGACCCGGTACCTGCTGAAGACTGCTAACCTTGAGCAAACTACATTTTCTATTAAGTATTTTAGACACATGCACTTAATAAAAGAATGAGTGTTAAGTCTTTGGAACAATCTGAAGTAAAAAAGTTAGTTATTTTGTATGAGCTGTCCATTGTCTTTGAAAATTCTATGTCAACTTTTGATCGCTCCTTTCATGTAAATGTAGGAAGATACTCCCAAATCAGACATGATTGTGGATAAAAAGCCTGTAGGCTATTGCTTTTTTAATGTAAAGAATTAATTTTCTCCATAAAACAAGTCCATTGGTGGTTTTTTTTTTCTCATGGCCTGTGCATCTAATAGGTATTGTAGAAAGACCCTGAACCATTTAAGCTCAGGAAACTTCTGATACCACACTGTGCTATACAGATGTTCTTATTTGAGAAATCTAAAATTTTGCTTAGTTTTTGAAAGAACACTGTAGCAGGAAACAAATACTCAAAAAATAATTTGAAATATAAAATTTAAAGGTGCATTGATTATAAATACTCTTAGTTAAACCGATAAAGTAAAATGACAGTAAAATGTGGATCAATGCTAATGAAAGTATGCTTCCTATTAGAAAAACTGAACTGAATCCAGTGGAAGAAACAGGCATTAAAAAAGGGATAACCTTCTGGAAAAACACTTAAAGCCCTCAGGCTATGGACCCAAATCTAAGTTCAAAGACTTTAGACTTGTAATGGAATGCTAGTAAGGAAAAAAAAAATGTATTTAAATATGTCAGCCTTCAAATGAGAGTTGATTTTAAAATTTTAACATATAAACAATAATGAAAACTATTAAGATAAGTTCCTAGGTATTTAGATATATACAGAGACAGAAAATCTTATAATATCAAATTTCTCAGCTTCAAAGATTACTAAGTCCAAACTGAATATTTGGTCAGTTTCACTCAACTAAAAGAGTTTCAACAATTTCAAAAGTCCAAAAGCAATCTTAAAATGTAATAAGGAAAAAAACGTTGAGCTAACTGTGTAACTTTTCTTTCAATCTTTTCAGTAGAACGAATTGACAAAAGCATATCCCACACTATACAAACGAGCATGTTGCGTGTTATGTTTTGAAGAAAACATATAAAATTTTGTTTTCTTTTTGATTTATTAAAATATTGCATTTATTACTTTTATCTTGTATGTATAAGTGTATTGCCTGCATGTGTGTATGTACACACTGGAGTTACAGACTGTTGTTAGCCATCATATGGATGCTGTGAACTGAATCTGGATCCTTTACAAGAGCAACCAGTGCTCTTAATTGCTAAGCCATCTCTCCATCCTCCCAGTTTTTTTTCATACATGTTTAAATTCTTTCTTAAGTAACCCCAATCGTTGCTGGTGTTTTCTATTGTTCTTGCTTATACGATTGTCATTTGCATGTCTTGGTAGCAATTTCTCCCATTTATGTGATAGCTTTGCATTAGTCGAAAGATTATTCTCAAAATATTGAATTCCATCTTTATCCCTGTGTATAAGAAACAGATATTTGCAGCTATATATAATTCTTTATATTTCTTTTTCTTATAGAATAACAAAAAAAATCATTAATTATTAAGACCTGATGTAAAATAATGGTAGTAAAATCACGGATTTCTTTCATGACTTTAGAAAATGGGTTTTCCCACTTTCATTGATATGATCCAAAAATGCCTTCACAGAATATCAGGAGGGTGTTTCTATGGTAATTTTAAATCCTATCAAGTTAACAGTTTAAGATTACGTATCACAAATTTAGTCCTTGTCAACTTGACACCCAAAGAAATTAAAATCACGTTTCTTTCATGACTTTAGAAAATGGGTTTTCCCACTTTCATTGATATGATCCAAAAATGCCTTCACAGAATATCAGGAGGGTGTTTCTATGGTAATTTTAAATCCTATCAAGTTAACAGTTTAAGATTACGTATCACAAATTTAGTCCTTGTCAACTTGACACCCAAAGAAATCACTTTTAAGACATAAAATTCTGCTCTTTTCTTTCATGACTTTAGAAAATGGGTTTTCCCACTTTCATTGATATGATCCAAAAATGCCTTCACAGAATATCAGGAGGGTGTTTCTATGGTAATTTTAAATCCTATCAAGTTAACAGTTTAAGATTACGTATCACAAATTTAGTCCTTGTCAACTTGACACCCAAAGAAATCACTTTTAAGACATAAAATTCTGCTCTTTTTAAGAAATTGTTATTGAGCTTTTGTACATTTCTTACAACAGTTCTTAATCAAATTTAGACCCCTTCCCACAATCCCCCAAACATCCCTCCCCTGCCAGACCTCATGCATTCCACTATACACATTAAGTCCTATCTAGTCAAGCATTTGTATCCAGATGTCCTTCAGTGCAAGTTCATCCACTGGAGAATAGTCAGCCTATCTAGAGATGGTAAGTAAGGTCTACTCTCTTTCACTCATTAGTGAGCCACTCTTATTTTTTAAGTAATTTAAAAAGTTTTATTTGGGCACATTTGAAGTTGGACTGTGAACAGTTTACTGGTATGTGCATAGTGCCAGCAAAGGCCAGAAGACAGCAACAGAGCTAAAGCCATCATGTGGGTGCTGGAAGTTGAACGAAGGTCCTCTGGAAGAACTGCAAGTGTTCTTATCCCCCAAGCCACGACTACAGCCCCTAAAATTCCACTCTTTCCCACAATAATCTCATGGACTTTTCACAGTCCAACTTCAAATGTGCCAATAGTGTTTCACTGTTCCAACACTACTCAAAAGTACAATTGCAGTCTCTTCTAAGATTCAGGCAATCTCATAACTGTGAGCCACATCTGTGCCCACCATAGCCTCCTTCTTACAGATTTCATGCATTCTGTCATATATGCTAAGGCCTATCCAGTCAAGCGTTTGTACCCAGATGTCCCTCCATGCAAGTTTATCCACTAGTCAGCCTGTCTAGAGTCTCTCCCTTAAAGAAGATCTACTCTCCCTCACCCTTCAGTAGTCAGTTGTCAATAGTTTATTGCTTAGGGTTGAAGCCTGCTTCTCATTTCCCTCATTCTATGGCGGAGTCAGCATGGGTCTTGTGCATGCTGTCACCATTGTTGCAAGTTCTTGTGAACAAATTACCAGTGACCTGAAAGCCTGTTTCCTTAGATTCATGTACCAAGCCTTGGCTCTTACAATCTTTCTGCCCGCTCTTCCACAGTGGTCCCCCTGAGCTGTGCTTGGGTGAGGTTCAATATAGGAGTCCTATCCAAAGAGACATAGTCTTCAGTCTTTCGTTATCTAAAACTTGGCCAGTTGTGACCTTCTGTGTGCATCCCACTTTGTTGTCTGAGAAAGCTTCACTAGTCAGAGTAGAGAGATGTATTAGTATTTTCTCAATCCCCTGTTCTACTGTGTTCCATGATCATTAGGTGAAGAGGTTCCACTGTAGGTGTGTAACTTAGGGCTGGGCATCTCTCAGACATATATTCTGTGTGTGTGACCACTTGTGTAACTCTGTAATATCCTCCATCTATTGCAAAAAGAAGATTCTTTGATGAGTGGTGTATGGTATGCTTGTCTGTATTCTTGGAGTATAAAGATCCATACTGAGCATACAGTAAGAAATTTCATTTGTCTATAGATATGGTAGAGATAGGATTTTTTCTAGGATCTATGACCCATCCAGCCATGTGTATCTAACTATATTTACAGTGACACCCGTGAGTTACCTCCCGTTGAGAGGGATTTAAGTTCAATTAAACAGCTGTTGATTATCCCTTAGATAAAATTGCCACTACTGAACCAATAGAGACAGATTGCTGTGCCAGCCATTGTGATTATTAGGCTTTGGAGCTGGTTTGGACCACTGATTGATTTCTCCCTTAGCAGCTGCTACTTTATCTAGACCTATGAGAACTAGTCTTCAGGTAGAAGCTTCCAGGTTAGTTCCAGTTCCATTGTTCTAAGTATTGTGTCTGAAGTATGTCCTGTCCTGTCATCAGCAATAGGGCCTTACTTTCAAGTTCTGGGAGATAATCAAGGGTTGTGACAATAGCCTGTGTTATTTTGGGAATAACTACCCTGACCAACAACTAGAAGGGAGATTTCTCCAGTCAGACACTGTGTTCCTTGTTATATAATCTTCAGATGTACTTATGCACTCATGTTCAGATATTGTATGTTTATTTTTCCTGGGGTATTTGTTTCTGACTCCTATTCATATTCTTATTGATAAGCATCTCTTTGTATGTTATATATGATCATAAATCAAGATTTACTCAAGTAAGCATTTTACTGTTCCATTCTGAGATATTGATTACACATTTAGGCTGTGAAAAAAAAGTTCAGTTCTAGAATAGGGGACTTCATCTGTGAAATGGTTATATTTTATGTTTATATAATTTAATGTTTCTTAAATTTCATATTGTACATTCTTTACTGAGTTGTTTGTTTGGTACGTGGTCTCACTGCATTGTACAAAGTGGCCCCAAACTTGTGATAATCTGACTCAGTGTTCCATGTGTTGGAATTACAGGTGTGTATCACCATATCACCATGTTCAGCTTCTTTTCTGAATTTTAAAACAAGCCAAATTTAGATCATCCTCATATCTACTTTTCTTAAACAAGTTTATGTACTAATTAGAAATTATTTTGGCTTGTGATTGTGACAGAACTGTGGTCTACACTGAATGGATATGGAATCAATTAAAATACGAGTCACCTGGACAGCCCTATGAGGGACTTTCTAGATCAGATTTTTTGAAGCAGGAAGATTCCTGTCCCCCCGCCCAAATGGGGATGACAGCTTCCAGTGGTAACCCAGATAGAAGGACTTGGAAGAAGGGAACCTGGGTTTTTGCCTGCTTGTCTTCACACTTCCTGTTCACTTAGCCTATTGCTGTTGCACTCCTTCATTGGTGCTACGGCCAGTTTCTTCAGCCTTCCAATGTAGACTGAAGGCCAGAAACTCTCCCAGAATCTTTGAGTACTTCAGCACTACACTGGAACTTCTGAGCTGCGCATTCTCATTGCCAGAGCAACTACTGGATTCTCAGCTTCTGCAGTGTGAGACAGCCATTCTGTCAGTTCTTTGTCTTTAAGAGAAGTGATTGATATAGTTAAATTCTCATTCACTTGATTTTTTTGTGTTTTTTCAAGGATGCATGCATATACCTAAGTCCATTTAATTGTAGGCATAGAGTATGAGCCATCTTTATTTTATAAGCTGTGTTATAGTCATATTCTGATGGCATCACTTGGCATGACAGCCATTCTCTATTCACCTGAGTTACTGTTATTCTCTCTGCTTCCTTCTCCCATGATACCTTGCCTTCTCCCATGACACCTTGTCTTCTCCCATGATGCCTTGTCTTCTCCCATGATACCTTGCCTTATCTCAGCCTTGAAACATTCACCTTCAGAATCTGTGACAAAAGCTGTGGAATTCCTGTCAATCAGGTTCAAGGTTCTCATTACTGTTTCTCATTAAATGACAGGTGTCAAGGTTAACCATTTTCCTTTGACTTCATTTCAATGACAAGTCTCTCCCTAATCATCTGGCTGTAGAATCACTTCGACTATAACTGTACTGAAACATCACCATTATTTCCTGTCAAAGAACTATATTTAGGGAGTTTTTCTTTTAGAAATTACTTATTCTCACCTTGGGCAGCTGCAGTCACTCTTAAATTCACACCCTAAATTTCTTTTGTTGTTTGTGAATAATGTATAAAAAATAAATTTGAAACACAGGTTTTGGTTGTTGTTCCATCAAAGTGTTGGAAATCTAAATGCATTGTATTATTAAATAAGAAATGATAAAAGTGTCAGGAGTTTCCATCAGCATATTTTTGAATAATAATATTGAACTGGAGCAATAGTGCCAAGAACAGCTGGGAATTCCAGGATGGCCATAGTAATATTCTCAAGGGATTAGATATTTAAATGAGTTATTAAAATAAAACTGGTAGGCAGACATCAAGATTACAAGTCATTTTCACTTAAGATTTGGCTTTTAGAACCAGATTTTGCCTTGGTCTACTTCCTCTTAGACCAGCATAGCTGACCTTACAGAGCAGAAATAGTTTTGAAATATAAGTGAAAAGATAAGGCATGTATGTATGTCTTGAAACCATTTACTACACAGGTGACCTTGGGATTAACCTCTATGAGGCAGAGGTCATTGATTTTATTCATCAACCATTTTTATGACGGTTTGTATGAAAAATTCTTTGAAAGGCAAGCACCAAATAAACATGAATAAATGATTGATAAGTCAATCAGTGAAGCAGGATGGGATGTTTATGAAGGTTTATGGTAAACTTAATGGACACAACAGAGGAAAGTTAAAGTTTTTCAACCTAAAGGATATTTTCTTCAGTACTGGGAAATGATCATTGGACCCATAGATATGCTAGACAAGTACTCTACCACTGAGGTACATCACAGTTTCTATTATCACTTCTTTTAAAGATTTTTGAGGCAGCATTTCGCTAAATTGCCCAGGATGGCCTTGTACTTACTCTGCTCCAGGTGGGCCTTGGATTTACAATTCTCCTACTTCACCTTCTTAGTAGCTGGGATTAGAAACCTATATCATCAGGCCTGGATACATAGGATGGTTTTGGAACAATATTCAATTAAAAATGTATGGAGAAAACAATATCAAGATTTTATTCCATATAATTTTGTTTAAAATATTGGAAACGTTTCTCAATATGTACATACTTTGCATTAGTGCAAAATATTTTAAAACAGACCACAAAACACCAGCTCAAGTGGAATTTTAAACTCTTTCATTATTAAACAACCATAATCATGATTCAAGTTAATATCATCAACATTAAAATACCACAATTAGAAGGACTATGTGAAACAGTAGGAGAATACACAAGAGTAATTGTCAACTAATTGTTCAAGATTTTCTGTTACCGACTTTATTAATACACCCTATTTTCATGCATTATTTTTCCCACACTTATTTAATTTGATTATATCATTCTCTTATACTAGCTCTACAAAAACCACCTGAGATAACTGTCTTAATGACAGATATACTCAGTGACTGTTCTATGTAGGCGTCAACACTTACAATGATAGAGGATGTGTCAGTATGTCTATGTTGTGAGTTCTGAAACTGGGAAAATCAGCTATGTCCTTATTTTCCCTAATTATTTGGTTTTGCTTATGTTTTTGTTTTGAGTCAAGATCTCATTTAACTCAGGGTAGACTTGAAAGCTCTAGGTAAACAAGGATAATCTTGAATTCCTAATTCTTTTGTCTCCACTTCATCAGTGATTTACAGGTAGTTTATCATTGCCCTTGATTCTTAATGTCAAAATTCAAAGTTTCTGAATGTGCTGAAATGGTGTATAAAAATGCAAATGTTTAAAAGGTATATGTTTTGGGGGCTGGAGAGTTGGTTCAGCAGTTAAGAGCTCTTGCAAAGGACATGGGTTCAATTCCCAGTACCCACGTGGTGGCTAACAACTGTCCAGAACTCCAGTTCTAGGGGAATCCAGCATACTCTTCTGACCTCCAGCAGGCATTGCACAACATGACTTATATACCTGCAGTTCATATATTCATATACATAAAATAAAAACAATAAAATATTAAAAGTTTATTTTAAAAAGTCCATGCTTTAAATGATGATGCTAATACTACTATTCA
Source organism: Nannospalax galili (assembly GCF_000622305.1). NCBI lineage: Eukaryota > Metazoa > Chordata > Mammalia > Rodentia > Spalacidae > Nannospalax > Nannospalax galili. Next base: position 940,500 of record NW_008360307.1, read on the forward strand.
CTAAATAAAAAGTCAAGTACATTTATAAATCAGTGGAGACACTACAAATGCAATGTTTGCCATTAACATTGACTAGATGTTTACTGTGTCCCTAGATAACTTAGGGGCTTTACATTAATAATCCCATGTATTATATTATTTAATTTCCAGAGAAAACCTGTAAAGTAGGCACTTTACCATTCATTAGAGATTAATGAATTTCTATGTGTGCCTCCCGTATCCTGGGAGTCTTCTAATTGTTGAAAATACATAGTGACCAAATGAAAGCTAATACTTTTATGGGCACTACACAGCAATCAGGGAAGGAACTGAAGAAATGCTCCATATGTTATGCTATAGAAAAGCAGGCAGTGTAGGTGCTGTGAACTAAGGACTGATAGACCAAATGGTCTTGTAAGGCCTCTTGTGCTCGGTGGCTGTACTAGAGCTTGAAATGTGGTGAAGAAGGCAGCATGAGAAAACATGAGGAAAGAATTTCTAAACAAATCTCTACTGGTAGAAAGTACCTAAAAGAAGGGTATGCTTGGTACACTTGATAAAGGCCGAAAAATGGCATTTCCTGTTGGACCTGACCAGTCAGAAGCTGGAAGACAGGTTTTAATGAAGATAAGAATTCTGTGAATGAGCAATGTTTAAGCTGGAAAATTTATCCTCAGATGCACTAGCCGCACTGCCTATTTATGTAGGTGCACTCTAAGGTTGTTGTAGGACCTTTGGCAGAGAAGCAGTATTCCCCTGTTCACCAATAACCTAGTGTATGTCTTTGCTGTACAGATAGTTGGGGCCCAATTGCTAAAATAGTCTCATGAAGCTTCATGTTACAGTATCAATGTGATATTTGCGATAATAACCAAAACAGGTTAACAGAGAGTGTGTAAGGTTAGTGTGTTTTCACTTTATATGGATTGATCTAAAATGTGCCTCTGATAAGGTGACATTTGATTATGGAGCTAAACCTTAATAAAAAAGGGAACCCTAGGATTCTGGGCAAAGGGAGGCACAGGAATAGGGGGGCAGAAAGTGCAAAGCCCTGAAGCAAAAGCATACTTGACTAATTTGATAAAATGTAGTCATTTCACCCAGGGCCAAGTAAGAGGGAATGAAGCTTACAAGAAACTTGGGACATTACACAGTAGGGCAGGATGGTCAGATGATAGTTAACTGGGCACATTATCACAAAAAAAGTAGCTTTTATTCAAATGAGTTGAGAAAATATATGTGACTCAGTGGGTTTAAAATGCTATAGTAATTTGGCATAAAATGAAACTGTAACACATAATTTTATGAAATTATATTTCTTCTGCCTACATTATACACAAAAGTTTCTTATTATATTTTAGTGAATTTTGTTTCACTAAAAATACCTTTGTGCAATATAATAAATTGATTCCATGACTGAATTTACATGAGAGACACATTTAAGAACTAAAACACTTGGTTCTAAAGACCCTTCATTTAATATTTAGTTATATCCCATTGTTTTGTAGAGATTTTAAAAAATATTTTATTTATTATTTTTATTTTGGTATGGGTGTATAGCCTGCATATAAATAAGTGCACCCATTTCGTGCAATGCCCCTGGAGAACAGAAGAGGCTGTTGGATTCCCTGGAACTGGTGTTACGGACAGTTGTTAACTGCCATGTGGGTCCTGGGATTTGAACCTGGGTCTTCTGCAAGAACAGCCAGTGTTCTTAACTGCTGAGCTATCTCTCCAGCCCCTGGTAGTTAGAGATTTTTATACCCTAGATTATCACACCATACTAGGATATATTGTCATATCTCTCTTTTATAAATGGAAAGAATAATATTGTGATACAGAACTGTTTGTAGTTCAATAATATTAGGGACAAGTATATAGGAAGTTGATAGCCAGAAAATTAATTTTCTTCAAACTATAACTATGTTGAAATAGGAGTTTTACATTTTTTAAAAATTATTTTAGCTTTATGTGTATGAGTGTATTGTCTGAATGTATGTGAATGCACCCATGTCATGCAATGCCCATGGAGGTCAGAAGACGGTGTCAGATTACCTAGAACTGGAGTTATAGATGGTTGTTAGCTGCCATGTGGGTGCTGGGAATCTAACCCGGGTCCTCTGCAAGAGCAGTCAGTGCTCTTAACCATTGAGCTGTCTCTCTAGTCTCATGGGATTTCTTTTTTTTTTAAATACACGCCGCAACTTAAAGGACCCTTAAGATGATGACGGCAGCAACAGAAGTTGGTCAGATTTAGGACATATTTGAAGTTAAAACCAGAACAGTTTTCTTATATTTGGAATGTGGGATTAAGATAAGAGAAAATTCACAAATGGCTCTAAAATTAGTGTAAGAAAATGAGTCCCCAGTGTTGGCTGTTTGGAAGGAGGAAATGGGGCAAGTTGAGAATGGGACATGGAGCTAGGAGTTGGTTTAGTGTTTTATTATTCCTCCTCTAACTATAAAGAAATAGAAATCAAAGTGTTTAGCAAAATGCAACAAAGTTAATAAACTGAGCTTGCTTTCAATCCAGTTTTGGTGGGACTATATGTGTGGGTTATGAAAAAAGAAGGCATCCCCTTAACTGTTCTGATGAAGCACTGAGTAATGGAGTAGATTAGGGTCAAGGAGGGCTGAGTGGACTGTAACGGAAGATGTCACTAAAACAAATGACAGAATGTATGAATTCCAATGGGGGACTGAGATATTCTGTATGAAATACACAAAAAAATAATAGAAATATTTTTAAAAGAAAGAGAAGTAAAATAAAATAAGAAAAGATGTCCCATTTGTGGCTGAACACTCTAATAACACATATTTTCTTCACCTTGACCAGTTAAGAGTTTCTGTGTTTACCACTGGAAACTTCTCTAGTGAGGTCTGAAAGCTACATTAATCTACAGGTAGAGTGATATGAGTCTACAGGGCAGTTTGATATTATGTCCATTTAGCAGAATAATCATAGTTGGTTTACCCTAGAGCTTGTGAGACCCAATAATCTGTTCTTGGCCAGACTGAAAGTACCAGGCATTCCCATTCTCTTGTAGAGCAGTCCTTAAATCCAATCAGAAGGCAATGGGTTATTCCTATAACATTCACACCACTTTCGCACACATGAATATATCTTACCAATGAGTTATTATTACTGTTCACAGGGTCTACGGCTGGATAAGACTGTTAATGACTTCAATGGCCCAGCAGCTGGCATAGCACCTTTCAATACTATGGAAACTAGCCAGTAGAGAGGAAGCTTCCTTGTCAGTACCAACCTGATTTCTCTATGTCTTGAGACCAATACATGTTGTGTCTTACTATTAATAGGTTTTTACTGACAAGTTCTGGTGGGAAACCATGAGCAGTGCCAATAGCCTGTATCTGGGACACCTTTGACCAATAACCTGAAGGGAGGCATGCAACAACTGGCACTGGGCTTTTTAGTTGGCAACTGATGGCTTCTGGTATAAGCATGATTCCCTGCATAAGTTAACTAAAATTAAACCCTTTTATATGAATAGATGAATATTTGTATGCATTTACCCTATAAAATGGAAGGATTCCATCTGGATTTTTCAAATGTCCTCAGTATTAGTGATCCATTCTCTAATCCCCTCTACTGCTCTACCCTCCCATCCTTCTCTGCACTTAAACCTCCCCACCTGCATTACGCCCCTCCCTTTTCCCCTTCATATCTCCTGAATTCTACTATTCCACTGCCTTAAAATCTTTCTTCTGCTTCCCCACCAATGGTCTTTTTCTAGTTTCCTGGATTCTACAGGTACTCCAAGTTAAACACACAAGTCTAGATTCTATGCTAAGATCCACATATGATTGAAATCAGGTGATTTTGTTTTGGGGTCTGGGTTACCTCAGTATGTTTCCAAATTCCATCAATTTACTGGCAAGTTTCATAATTTCATTTTTCTTTACAACTGAATAAAATGACATTGTATATAGGTACTACATATGAATTCATAGGAGACACATTTCACCCTGTAACAAGAACCTTGTTGAATGCATAAACAGTATTGTTCTTTGTCTGTGAACATATAGAAGGCTGTTTTGAGCATTTAGTGTGGGCCATGAATATAGTATGAGCCAATGCCACATAGCTTCTAGATTAATCTTTCTAAAGCTTACTTTTCCCATTTGTGAAATGAAGTAATAATTCCATCATTTCTATGTTCTTTTAAATATGCTATACATTTTCTTATTGCTTTTGTTTTCCAAGCCTATTTTTGCACACTATAAATTAAATGTAAATATCCACAAATTTATTTGAACTTTTTTGTTTAATGTCCCAATCTATTTGTTCAAAAGCTGACAAAGCTCACCTTTACTTCATTTTGGAATTTACTTCTTGGAATTTTTATTCTTTTATTATGAAGGCACAAATGATAAGAAGTAGGAATAAGCTGTATTTATTCTGTATGAACATTCATATAGAAAAGTAACTGCATACAAAACATTAGTGAAGAAAGTATAGAAAGTGAAAGGTACACTTAAACCATAGAGACAGCCTTCCTAATGGGAGGGAAAAACACTGACCCTGGAACAAACTTCCCGACTGCAAAACATTTCTGTTTCTTTCTAAATGTACAGTGTTGACAAGATACTCCTCTTTGTGGTTTCTTATTTCTGAGAGGCAAACGACAATAAAATCATCCTTGCATATTTACTGTAAGGTTTAAATGAGTTTAAGTAGAAAAAGTAATGAGTGTAGTATGAAACAGATTAGATGAAAAATAGGTGCTGATGATTAAGTTGTCTGAACTTAGCTATGTGCTTACATAATATTATAATTATAAAATATTTTCTTTAAATGGTAGTTGAAATATCTTATAAGTTAAAACAATTACATTATCATGATGCATGTTAAAGTTTATTTATCCCCATACAAACTCATATTCGTCATTGCTACCTACACATAATAATCACATTTCATAAAGGATCTTATATGGATGTACTTAATATATAATGTCATATCTGCACATGTATTATAGAATATGAATTAAAGCTGAAGAATTTAGATTAGATAAAACATATCATGTTGATTCATATTTATCAAATTTAATGAAAACATTTTTAATTATTTCATGCATTCATAGGAAAATGAATGTTTCTTGTCTCACTACAGACACAGAGAATATAGAAAGTGCAAGAACATGTGCTCATGCTTCCAATGACAGGACTTGGAAATGGTAGTCTCTCTCTAGACAAATAGTTGTCTACTATATAAAACTTCATTGTATTTTTGAAAATTACATAATTTAAACTTTGTTAACTCCAACTTACCCATGATCTTTTTTCTTTCAATACTTCATTTAAAAAAATCTTGTTATTTAAACAGTATTAAAAGATTTTGTAATGAAAAGCATTAGAATCTGTACATTTTGCCTGTTCTCTAAGTTTCTTTAATTGTCTTTTCAGCTTATTTAAATATTTAACTTGTTACAAAATGCATTTCCAGCTTAGAGATCAAAATCTCTTTTCCAGAACCAAGAAAACGGCTTGAAAAAAAAATTACAAAAACAGATTTGTTCTTTCTTCTCTTACAATAATAGGTAATTTGATTTTGTCTTTTATCTTGAATTAATACTTCATAAATTTTAATATTCCTTCAAATTATAGTCTTGTGTCATAGGCATTTATACTGGATACATGTAGATTATTCTCCAAATTCATAGATCCTGATAATACAGAAATTCCTGAAACCAATGTTCAGTGCCAGCTCTGTGCTTTGGAGCTGTTTAATGCATCAAAGAAGACGTGTGCTCTATGTGAAGTGCGTGTGCTGTGAGTTAAACAAACAGTAAAGAGGACCCCAGGAAAAAAAAAAAAAAAAAAAAAAAAAACCACACCAGATGTGCAGGTGGTAGTTAAATCAACAACAAATCCCATTTCATCAGTGTTAGATTTCGTTAGTAGTGATTTTTTTTTCTTTAGAGATAGAGGAAAGTAGTTGGGAAATCGGCCGTTAGGCCTACTATGATAGGCTCTGTCATGGGGATAATATTTCTTAGGAGCTGACTCTCAGTAAAAGTACAAAGAGAGCTTCACTTGAAGCACAGAGCCAAATGAGGAGGAAGGAGGAAACAAAGAAGAATGTAAACAATTTTGAGGCAAGACTTTGGAGTGAAGGCAGTGGTAGATTAGTCATTTTAACTGCAAAGATCTGTAAAACAAAACTTAAAATTTACAAAAGGCAATACATAATTTAACGTTAAACAAATGGCTAAAAAGGCTCATTAACCTGCCTTCACAACCTATGTTTTGACTGAGTCCCATAAGGAAAAATTGAAAAAAGAGTAAATGCAGAAGGAGAATGGAAATAATAAAGACTGGCTGACTGCAAACAAATGCATAATCACAGAGGACCAGGAGTGCCTTAGACAGCAGCATGCTCCGTGTAGGTCTTAAACACCTTTTGTAATTTTAATGACTGTAAACTGTCAGCATGCATAAAAACCAGAAATTTCACCATAAACCTTAAGAGAAATCACTATATCAGGTTTGCCAAAGCTTATGTATAAACGTTAAACACTGAATTTGACAAAGGTTGAAAAATAAGGAAATTTCTTTTATAGAAGACAAGATGTTCTCTTGCCAAATAAGAAATCTTAAAAGACTACAGATTTTTAATGTTCTTCACTGGAATCGGATATTCTATAAAGGAAATATCTGTGAATATATTGAAACCAGAAAAATTCTAAGACTTCCTCTATTGTTACATATTGAAAATATGACACTTGAAGAAATATTAACAATTAACTATCATTTATTAAGCTCTCAAGAGTTGTTTCTGAATTCTTCTTACACATTTTCGTCTTTAAGAAATCAAGGCACTGTTTTCTGTCATGATATTTCTAACAAATGAAGAGAACCTGAAACAAAGTGAGAAAAGTTGCTCATTCAATTTTTGGAGCTGATGTGCCACGCCCTGGACATAGGGGCCTATGGGTGTGACCACTTCTCCATACTCAATGCAACTTTAAAAATCTGAATGCAGCATATAATACTTTCAACAGTTATCTAGTGTCGGTAATGAATATATATGTGTGTGTGTATATACATATATAATATGCATTATGTATGAAAATATTTTTGTAGGAAACAAAGTGAAAACTATTGATTTACTTAGATATCAATAATTATTTGGAAATTAAGAGCCGAACTATATTAGAATAGACAAAACAGAGCTATTGTCTCTACATAATTGTAGATGTGTACTGCAGTCTTTTTAAGCCAAGACTGTGATTCTTGTTAACTGATTTATTTTTTCAGAAAGCTTTAAAAATATTAATTCCTGGGTTATAAGCAGAACTACTGACAGTGGGGCCTCTGTTGATAGAATGTGGGCTTAGGTATTATTTTTCTTATTTTAAAATAGCCTGCTATTTTTAATGAGAAGACAAAATTAAGTAATACAGAAAACTCATTGAACATTTTTGACACTGGAACAAGAAACACTTTAGTTATTTGAAAGAATTCACAATAATACATATGTTAAATTATAAATAGATGATAAATGGATAAATAAATGCATGAATAATTACTTCTTGGCCCGATAGCTAAGATTAAGTATAAATGACAGATAGATGGTGGATAGATAAATGAAATAGAAATACATAGATAGTAGATGGAAGGTAAATGATAAAGATCTTGAGAAGGGATGTGTATGTTATTGAATAACTTCAAAGTATTTTGAAATAACTATACTCTCAAGTTATGCATAAGGCATCTTCTAATAAGAACACTTTTCTCAAGAAATATCTCTCACATCATTTAACATTATCAGTATTATCAACAGGATCATTTATGAAAATTTTAACTAGAGCAAATCAGTTTATCACTAGAGTTTTATAAAGGCCTTTTATGCAATCTTTTGGTTGATTCTGTCATCCAACTTTGAAAATTATTTTTATTTTGTTTATTTTGTGTGCATGCATGTGTTATTAGGGCACATGCATTCCTAGCACATATATGCAGGTCAGAGAACTTATTGCTAGAATTGGTTTTCTTCTTCTATCATGTAGTTCCCATGGATTGAGCTCGGTTAGATTTGGTGGTGGGTGCCATTACCCACTGACTCATCTTGCCAGCTCTCAGTGGAATTTTCTTTTTAACCAATTACAGCATAATAGTTCAAGACAGTTTTCTTGGAAAATGATATCTAATGAAATGAAAATATCTAGTAGGTTTGTCTAACTATTCTTTCCCGGTATTGCCTAGCATTTCTCTTTGTTCTCTTAGTCCCCAGCAAACTGTATATGAAGTCAAAATCGTTTAGACTTACAAGTACTTTTGTCTTTTGCCAAAGAATTTTTTAAATGAGAATATATGCTTCAGGTAAGAATGCCCATCTCTCAACACACACCAGAGAAATTTCCTTATGCAACAGATGATGATGAACACAGAAATCCACAACTGGTCAACATGCAGAGAACAGGAGGCTGCAGAGCATTTATCCTTGAACAGGACACCTATATCAAATTTCTGTACTCCAAGGTTCAGGGGTCATTGAGGAAGAGGGGACAGAAAGATTGTAAGATCTGGAGGTGGTGGTTGACCATAAGGAAACAGAAATTTCCAGACAGCTGGCTATTTACTCATATGAACTTACAGCAGCAGTGACAGTATGCTCAAGTCCTATGCAAGTTCAAACAGAAAAAGTCCCAGCATAGACACGAAGTGGGTAGGAAGCCCCAACCCCACCTAAGGAAATTGTGGCAGCAGACAGCTGCTGGAAGGGGCAGAGAGAGCCTCTTTCAAGCATGGAATTCTTGTTAGGTTAACCAGGCTTCAGTGGATGGACTGACACGATTTAGACTCTATCCACCCCTGTCTGACATAAGGCAGGGGGCAATAAGAGGTTAAGAATAGGGGAAGGGATATAAGTGCCATAAATTATAGTGTTTAAAAATTTTCAAAATTTCAATTAAAAATAATTAAAAAAAATAAGGTGGAGAACAGCAGAGAAAGATACTGGACATTGACCTCTGGCCACCACATGTGCTTGCACATATGTTAGTGTGCTCTCACACATGAGCACATGTTCACAAAAGGAAAAACAGGGTGCAGAACAATGCTTCAAACACATCCAATACAAATTAAAGTACAAAAAAATATTGCCATAAGGTGTTCTGCCTGATACCTAACTCATAGAGAGCTACACCATGACATAACAAGTATAATTAATAATCTACATTGAATGTCTATGAAATAAACAAATGGTAAAATTCTATAAAACTACATTTCATATTTAAATTGATTCAATACAAAATTTCTGCATAGCATTAAATCATTCAGTCACATGTCAAAACTGTAATTAATGAATAATCTATTTTTTGTTGTATGACTCCAGCTTCTTTCTATCAAATTCATAATAATTTTAATTACTATTCATTTCCTTTTGGAGACAGGGTCTCCATGTAGACACAGCTGGCCTAGAACTCCTTATGTATACGAGGCTGACCTTGATCTCACAGAGATCCTTATGTCTCTGCCTTCTGAAGGGTCGGGTTAAAGATATGTATCATTATACCTGGCATTGAACCATCATTTTTTGAATCTCTTTTTGTTCTAGAGGTAACAAAATGTTCGATGAAACAAATTACTGTTTCTTCTACAACCATTAATCGGTATTATTCTGAAATTTATAGTACACAGAGCTACTATATGCATATGTACATGCATATAGATATGCACATATACTTTCTAATTGATAGCACAATTCAACTATAATATTTTACCATTTTATTCTTCTTATTTGTTTTATTCCTTTATAAAATCTTGGCTGTATTAACATCAACACATTTATTTATGATGTCACTACATACAAAAGTTTCACAAACTGAAAATGATTGTGACAATATTTGTTTTCAGTTTTGGTTTTCTCTTACATATCCCACCACACATGTAGTCAGGACTGTTTTTAAAAGTTACATGAATTCTGCTTTGTCTATTATTAACAATATGATATATAGATAAATCAAGTTGATTCCATTTTTGTCATTTGTTTTCATTTTTTATCTTCATGAATCTGAAATAATTCAAAAGCATGTAAAATATATAATCAGATACACTGTGTTTCTACCCCATCCCAGTTCACCACTGTACATGCTAAATGCCTCCTCAATCTATATTCATCCTGTCTTCAGACCATAAACAAACATCCACTCAAATATATACTCAATGTAATGATTTCACTACATTGATTTCTTAGCCATTTTATTCTTACCTCTTATTTGTTGTATTTTTTTCTATTTTTTTAAAGACAGTTGTGCTAAAGTCCTCCTTATGATTTGAACATCCCCAAAATTTATTTTGTTTCTCTCCAGGTTTACTTTATATATTTTGAGGGGATATTAGGCATATTGAAGATATCTTTTCTGAGTGAGTTGAAATGTGAATATTATGAAATGTGACATTTTTATCTTGGGGGCTGCAGTTCTTCTCCTCATGGTTTCATCTACCTACTTCCTGTATTCAAATCATACTTGCTTTGTTTTAAAGGGATGCTTGTCTTAGAACTTTGCAGAGGGTCAGTGTCTGCTCCTTCTTATGACGGCGTTCCCCTTCACCCTTTGCAAACCGACAGGAGTGCAGTACCCTCCCTTCATCTTCCCATCTTGTTTTCTCTACAGCCAAGGAATTTAGACTGCTTATTTTTATATTTGCTGGTATCCTGGGGGAAAAGGTTAAAAAAAGGGGGGGGGGAGTATAAAACCTGGACAAAAAAAGGATGTAACTTTTTCCGTTTTCCCAAGGGTTGAATCCCCTTTGAAAAAGCTGACAGTTTCTGGATACACAGAAGGAATTGATGATTTCAGCCACATGTCCAGATGTGTGCTCAACAGATGTGTAGGGTTACATTTCAAAAATCACAGAGTACAGTACCTGTGTCTTTAGACAGGAAGTTGTAAATAGTCAATACATAACTCAGCTATCTACTATACTCTGAATTTTTAAGATTTTTCAAAGTTACAAACCTTTTTATCTTTTTTTATGTTTCAACCTCTTAGCAGTGAATTAAAAAATCTGTATATTTGTATTTATACCACCTTTAATATATGAATGAATATTCTTGATAATTTATGTTTACCATAAAACAGAAATTACCGTTATTTTGTTAATCTTTATCTACGACTGTGAATTTCTTCTACATTGTTTAGAATGTGCAATTTCATCAGTGTAAATTAAAAAGTATAATGTTTGTCTTATCTCCAATAATTTTATTTTTAGTTGACACAAAATTGTATTTATATATTTATATTTATTTTCTACAATGTGATGTTTGGAAGTATATATTTAAATAGATTAATTTAATTAATTCACATATCATAATCATTACTCAACATCTCTGTAGTAAGTGCACTGAAATGTAGTCAGTGAATTTCAAAATGTAATACACTGTTATTAACTATTGTTGCCATGTTATATAATAAATGCTTGAGCTGTTCACCTTATATAAATTAAAATTTTATGCTATTTGACCAATTTTCCAAAAACCTAACTACTGCAGGCTAAATTAACCAAACAAAATTTTTTTAAGAAAAATAGCAAAACATCTTCACTGCTTATAAATTGTTCAGAATAATGTCATTTTTTGTAGCATGTTTGTCAATCATCTTAGAAATGAGTATGAATGATATTTTGAAATATAACACAGGAGAAGGGCTGGGCATAGACACATATGCTGCTTCCCCAGCAGCAAAGCAACTGAGAAGAGATCGTATATTTCAGGTCAGTTGGGATTACATGGTGAGACAATGTTAAAAACAACACAAAAAAACACATACACCCGCCCTGCAAAAACAACAAAGAGACCTTAGAATTTTCTCCATGAGAAAGATACTGAGAACTGCAAAGGAATGATCTAGTTTGAGATAGAGTCCTTGTTCTAATATTCATTTATATATAGCAGAATGTTCTCTTGTTTTCTGCATGGCTACCATGCCTTGTAATGCTTCTTAGAAGCTAAAACATTTGTCCATGGCACTGACAACAAAGTACATCCTAATTCCAGGGATTTTATTGGGCTCTGGGATTTGGAGTTGACACTTCTTTGGCAGAACGCCAAAGCACAACTGAATTAGGAGAAGGAAGGAGCCATTTGGTTTTGTATTTTCTTAAAAGTTCACACAGTCCTGGGGAGAAAAATGATGTCCACAGTAAAAATATGATAACTGGCTCAGTAATAGGAAGTTAATTCAAAGTGAATTAGGTAGGAAGTCTTTAATAAACAGAGCGTTGTCAGTGAAAATTCACTAGTGTTAGGCGAGGGTGCAACCTTGTGGTAGTCCCAGGAGCACAAGTAGACAGAAAGTGATTCTTCATACTTAAGAGTCACATCACTGACTTTTTATGCTATGTAAATGCACCCACTAGAAGATCTCCCTCTCTAGGGTTTAACTACTGCGCCTAATGGCAAGTGTGGGAAGGAGTAAGAACATGGAGAAATTGCAGATAATGGAGGCTAACATTGCAGATAAACTCCATCCCTGCCTCTTTTCGCAGTCTGTTTAGTTTGGTTTGTTATTATTTTCAGGCAAGCTCTCACTCTTTAGCCGAGACTAGCTGGTGTATATATATTGTTGTACATTGTATAAAGCAAGTAGATGGTAATTATTGTAGAATCCATGAAGAGATAGTGCTGATTGGTTAAGACAACACCACGCTCAACCTCAGAACATGAGAACTTTCCTAACAGTGCAAAGAAAAGCTAGCTAAGTCAGAAGGATCAGGGTAAGCAGATTGTCTAATGAGACACAAGTGGGTGATTTCTATTTTAGACATATTTCAATTGGAATATCTATTATGCACCTCTGGACAGTTAGAACACTTAAGCTCTATTCTCTTAGCAAAGTTCAAGCAAGCAAATTACATTATTGTCTCCAGTCATTAGACTTCATGATATGTCAACAGAATGACCTTATCCCAGCTGTGTCTTTGCATATCTTTTCATTTCCCTCACCCGCAAATCTGCATTAATTTCTCTCTGGTTTATCCAATTAAATGGTGGGATCTCTCTCTCTCTCCCTCTCTCTCTCTCTCTCTCTCTCTCTTTCTCCTCTCTCTCTCCTCACTTTCTGTCTCCTCTCTTTCTCTCAGAAGTTAAATAGTGTAAATCTGTGGATTTAACCAAACATAAACTAAAAATACTAGAAAAAAATGAGCTGGTATTAACAAGCATGTAGAGATGTTTTTCCTTGTCATTTTCTCTAAACAATATTGTATGACAACTGTTTACACAGCATTCACATTGTATTAGCTACTATAAGTATTCTGAAAATGTGATTTAAAGTACATGAAAATATATAATTTGCTTATATGTAATTATTAGGTCATTATAGGGTACCTGAGCATCAGAGGAGTTTAGCATTCATGTGGGTCTTAGAAACATCCCTCATGAAAACAGAGTCATCTGGATATGCAGTTTCATTAACCATCACTCATCAGCAGATCTGTATTTCCATATCTTAACCACTATGAATAATGCTATGTATAAGTAACTAAAGAATACAGATACTTCTTCAAGGTACCGATTTTATTTTGTTTTTGTACAAATTATGAAGAATGATTACAGATCATAATTTTATTTGAATCAAGAAACTTCCATTTTCTTTCCTAATATTACTTTTGATTCTTTTTTTCCAGATAGAGTGTGCATAACTTACCTTTTCTCCACATCCTTGCTAATATTTTGAATATATTGTCTTATTTATAGAATGGCCAACCAACATGTGTGAGATGATAGTTCATTTTCTTTTGATTTTCATTTCTCTATTGATTAGTGATAGTAAGCACTTTGTCAGAAGCATTTTTACAATTTGTGTGTCTTTTGAAAAATATTTGGGCAGGTCATTTGTCCATTTGAGGATAAGTTTTTATTTCAACGTGCTTTGGTTATTGTTATTCAATAATTTATGTACAGAATTATATCATATTATATTGGACATAAAGAACATATATTATTGGCTATTAACATCTTATTAGATATGTGGTTTGCGAAGATTTTCTCCCAGTTTACCAGTTGCTTTTTTGTTCTATTAGTTGCTTTCTGTGAAGGAGCTTTTCGGTATGATTTTTTTCTATTTGCTCACTTTGGTCTTGGTTTCCGAGCTTTTAGTGTCCTATCCGTAATGAAGCCTTAATAAGACCAATGTTGAGGATCTTTTCCTCTGTTTTCCTCTACAAATTTTAGAGTTGCTGGTCTTATATTTAAATCTTACATGTATTTTAGTTTATTTTTGTTCAGTAATAAGATAGTTGCCAAATTTCAAGCTTTTGATTTTGAATACCCAGTTTTCCCCAGCGTTGTTTACAAGAGACTTGCCTTGCTCCATTGTGCATTCTTAATGCCTGGGGAAAATTTATCTGGCCATGTATTCTTAGGTTCATTCTTGGGATCTGTATTTTATTCCACTGGTCTACATGTATAGTTTCATTTCATACCATACTGGCTCTATAGATATGCCCGAAGAACTTATTTGTTTGTTCTGTAGTAAATTATTTAATCTTTTAGAGACTCCTTTTCCTTGACTAAAAGTGAGAAACAATAACACTAGCTTCAAAAGAAGTAATTTGTGCCAGATGTTTTGATGTTCTGAAATTATAAATGGTAGGTATATGCAGAGCTTATGAAGTTCCTCCATAACAATATTTGTTATAATGTATAAGATTTTTAGCTATTTTTCATTTATTACGCCTTAAAAAGAAGCTGTTTTAGTATATATTATATAGATTTAATTATATCTAACAGAATGGAGCATACTAAAGTATAGTTTTATATTTATTATGAATAACATATAGAAAGGTGTCCAGAGCATACTTAATTTTTTATTACTCTACAATTTAAACAAATAGAAGTGGTTTTACACTAACTCAATCCCAGAAGGTCTGAGGGCCAAGAACTGAGAGAGTCTGATGCTAGATGGCCATTCAAGGTGGAAGTCTTGAGCTTCACTGTGTTCCTGGTGATGTGTTTGGCATCTGCGTGTCTCCCTTGTGGATGGGGTGGTTGTTCTTGCTATCACATTATCTCTTTGTCCACTTTTCTAGGTTCCTGCATATGCTTATCACCCACTTCCTAATAAAACATGTTCAGAAGATGAAAGAGGACTTTTATTGCAATGAGCAAATTCCTCAAAACAAAACTTTTCAATAATTTCTTTGTTTATGAAGTAAGCAACCCACTTGTCTCTAATCTTCCAAAGAGAAAAGGAAGTTGTCTTTCTGTTGACAACTTGGATCTTTCTTTGATTCATGATAGTGAAATATAGATTAGTGCTTTTATTATTTCCCAGACATCTCAAGGATCATGGAAAAACTCCATTAAAAATAACTTTTCTGAAATTTTTGCAAAGTATTTTGAGTCTACATTAATTTCAATCTTGAAAGATAATCATCACTATTTTAAACAGTTAGTATTCATTTAGAATTACTCTCCTATTTTTACTTTTCAAGTTTCTTTCGTGCATTCTTTGTGTTCATTTAGAATATATATTTTTTCCCCCTGGGAAACACCCATTTGCTGCTATTTTAACATAAACAACAGCTAAAGATTTATCTCTGCTTTTGTTTGATTTTTTTCCACTGTAAATTTTATGATTTATTTTTAATAATGTTAATAACAAAGGCATAGGAGTCATCACCCACCCAGACACTCATAGCTTTATTCTTCCCCTTCATTCTGTGTCCATACTTACTGAGGTAGTGTAAAACAAAACTTAGACATGTTACAATGCACTCATTTGATCGGCAAGCAAATTAATGCCTATAACTAAATGATTGCATTCTTTTACATACCTACTCATCCATTATATTAAAAAAAACTTTAATGAGTTATTTAATACCAACTATTTAGTGAATTTTCATTGACTTGTAATTTCATTTTCTGCATTTTGGTTTTTAATAAAAATGCAAACAAGTCATTTAAATGTTTTATTTAAATATTTTATGCAATTGCTTTTAAAAACATTTTCTTTTGATGAAACTGGTCCTCTCCTTTTTACACATAAAACTGGGTTGTGCTCACCTAACCCTGTGGTACTTCTTAAAATGCTCTTCTTGTCTCCTAAATTTCTATGAATTCTTGATAGACCCTAGATGCTTGCTAAGATTCAGATTGACTTATGGAACAAAAACACACTATTTATGGTGTTATTTCTTCCCTCAAGAGAGACAACTGTTGTGTTCTGTCTCCTTCTGTGAGGTTAACACTGATGATTATGCTTTAGCCAACATTAATGACATTCCACTTAATGGATTTTTAAAGCTTGATCTCCAGTAGATTTCACAATAGATAAACAATATTTCTGAAAATTTTTGTATAGTGATAACAGATTACTCTGGACTTTAGTACTTGGAAGTCAGTTTTGCTTTACATAAAATCTCTGGCTCACATTTTCTCGCCTTGTGCATGTTAAACAACCTTCTTTCTCCCTTTTATTCTTTCTTTCATCCTTTGTTCTTGCTCTGGTATTAAGCACCATGGTTAGTAGATATGGTAGAAATGTTATTAAGTTTTTCTCTTAATTGACTAACTCCAGTTCTTGTTATATGAGTCCATGGATGATGCTTCTCAGTTATTCATTTGGTGGGAAATTAATTTGTGTTAACATTAATAGAAATCATATGCTGGAATCACTCCCAGCTGCATAGCACTCAGGCTTGGCTTTGCTATTTTTTAAAGTGTGTGTGTGTGTGTGTGTGTGTGTGTGTGTATACACCTCATTTTATCCTCTCTGAAATTTCCTGTTTTTTATTTTCTACCATATATATCTGAGTCTCTCATTTCCTATTTTATATAAATTCTAAATATTTGAGAAATTCATCTTTGTTTTCAATTTAGTTTCATAGACAAATATGGAGAAATAAATAGTAATTTAACATTTAAACCAAAAAAAAAAGAAAGAAAAATAAGCTTTCTGAACACATACATAGTCATCTATCATGGAGTACTTCCTCTCTTTGGGAGACATGGAGAATAGAACACAAAGGTTAGCCATGGAGGACAGCAGTGCCAACACACTATCAGAGAGGGTCGTGTAGCACTGCTGATGCAGTCTGGAAGGAGTCCAGTTCCATCATGTAGTGACTGACTGAGCAATTTGGGCAAGTATCTTAACCATCTTCTGCTTCAGCCTTTGAAAAATCACCTTTGGGAGGGGGGGAGTAAAACCTAATTATTTACTTCCCCAAAAGCAAAAAATTTACATCCTTTATATACAGTTCCTGGGACACAGTACATACTTAGTTGCTAAAACATTATTTATTATATCTTGGGATATTCTGAGGAAAATTTAAATCATTGAGTTCAAAGCATGTTTCCCAGTCAATTTAATGAATTCATGTTTGAATGTTAATAAGAATCAAATAAATCACAGTTTCAATTTATATGAATAGTCTTTCTAGACAGTTTTGATCTCTATAAGATCAAAATTTTATTTTCCTGTCTTTTTCTAAATTTGTCATTGTGCCAGTTTAGACTTTGGCAACTTGCCAAGTATGTAGGTGGACTCTTCCTTCTAAAATACTGAATTTGGGATCATGCTGAAACGATTAGCTTCTAAAAGTGATCAAATGGCTCATCTGATTGTAATTTTTGTTTTATTTTTTTCCCTCAAAAAAGAAATATAGTCTATGTTGATTTCTTAGATTGTCTCTGTTATTCCTAATTTAAAGAAGAAAAATATTTCCAAGCATTAGGAAGAGATAGGAGCTATACAGACTGCTTAAAAATTACAACTGCATAAGAATATGGTATCAGTTCGTCCTTACAAAAGTAAGATCTTTTGCAATTTTATAGCACAAATAGATGTCTTATGCCCATTTTATTTATTTTAATCACGTAAGAAACTAAATGGAAGGAAGAGTGAGAAAGATCTATGTTCACCTGGATAAGTTAGGATTAATATTTTCCTCCTTGACTGAAGTGGGAAGAGGTAGTGTTTGCCATGGACCTGAGCACACACATGACTGTATTTCCTGTTGTAGTGGGCAGACTGTGTCTCAGTCAGGCAGGCACTTGCCAACTTTACATTATGCTATGTGAGTAAAAGACTTTGTCTCACTCTAACTTGATTATATGACCCGTCATCTATGTGGCTTATGAGCCCTGAGGATTGTGTAAAAGAAGGCAAGTAACCGTTTCATTTTCTTCCATTTTAAATAGACATTCTCTTTATTTATAAGTAACTTAATGACTGCATAAAACATACAGCAGTTTAGCAATCTGTAACACAATTGGAAGTGTGAATTCATCCAGGTCTATAGATCAGATTTGGGGAACTGGATGTGTCATATATAATAAATATGAAATTAAAATTGGTTACAAAACTAAAGATTTGGAGCGCAAAACAATTCCAGAAAAACACTTCAAGATTGAGAGTGGAACGATTACTATCAATGCTAAAAATTAATAACACTTTTTGAGGGAGATGAATATAGAATTGACCATTTATTTCTCATTTATTAAGACAATATTGGAAAATGATTGCATCTCCAGTTCCAGATTCAGGAAATCCCTCTGGAACTTGGGACAGGATGTTTTCTCTTAACCTTTTTTACCTTTACTTCTTCTTCTTCTTTTCTCATTTTAACTAGAAAAGGAAAAGACTTCCTTGCCAGACTTTTTTTTTAACCCTGTCTAAGTAATAAACTTGTGTCCAAGAATGTAGTTGTTAGAAAGTATTGTTATCTATTTAAAACTTACAGAAACAATTTTTAAGGCAACCTTAGGTGAGGTTGAATTATGGAACAATTCCTCCGGAAGTTCATGTCAGAGAAGTGTTATTGCTGCATAAATCCACTATGACCAGTTGACTGACAGTGAGTAGGAAAAGCCTTAAAATAATTAGACACTCAGGGCTACCTTTCCAAAGTCTGTTGTGACATGTAGCTCTGTCACTCCCATTAAAACCAGTAGGGGTTTTGAGGTTGAAATTCATCTTTACAGATTAAAGCCTTCTTTCTTAACACATAGCTGTAGAAACTATCAGAGCAGGCCACGGGTAGCACATATCACGTGCTCACTGGCGAGTAACGGAGTAACGGCACTTGCTTTCCCCCCTCACATTTGTCTTTGCAAACTTGCTAGATATAAATTCTGATGCATTCAACTGAAGACAGATGGAGAAGATACGGTGTTTACTTTAGAATTTATATTATTAAAAGCATGATTTCTCTTCTATTGGGTCAGAAAATAAGAACTGGCTTTAGAAAGTGTGTCCTTACATTCCATTGTAAAGCTTACCCATGTTAGGCCTCCTCTCTCTTGACTGTATTACACAGATGACTAAATTTTGACTTAAATAACTAGAAGGCTTTTTTACATACATGTGTGCATGTGTGTGTGTGCTTGTGTGTGTGTGTGTGTGCGTGTGTGTGTGCGTGTGTGTGTGTGTGCGTGCGTGTGTGTGTGTGCTTGGCGTGAATTAGGAGGAAGTAAAAGCGCATTAGGAAAAAAAAAAGAAAGAAGGAAGGAAGGAAGAAGGAAGGGAAAAGGAAAGAAAGAAGAAAGAAAGAAAGAAAGAAAGAAAGAAAGAAAGAAAAGGATTAAATTTGAATGCAGTTGATGTTTTAGTTTTAAATAATTCAAAAGATTGGATAATTTTAGAAACATGAGAAAATAAGCTTGAGTCGTGAGGCTGTGGAGTGCAGACCTTAGAACACTAAAGGATTATTTGGTTTGAACTTGGCATTTTGCTGATAAGAAATGTATATCCAGAGAGGATCATAAAGGAAAATGTAGTATTTTTACTAATACTTGTTTTTGCAATGGAAAGGAGATTGTGATTTATTTCCTCTTAATTATTTAAGAATGAAGTAATATTAGACCATACTAATAAAAGTTTATATTCAATGTATGTACTAATTTATGGTATACAAACAAACTGTGGTTCAGTTATTTTAAGTGGGTTTAAATAATATTCAACTATAATACTGGGGTTAAATCATTATTAAAGTATAATTACTATTAAATTGCATAGTGTGATGGTGTATATCTGTAACCCCAGTGCTTGGGAGACAGTCAAGAGGATCAGAGGAGTTCAAGGTCACCTTCTGCTTTATAGGGCATGTTAGGCAAGTCTGAACTACATAATCCTGCCTTAAAACACTAATTCATGCCGGGCATGGTGGTTCACGCCTTTAATCCCAGCACTCGGGAGGCAGAGGCGGTGGATCTCTATGAGTTAAGGCCAGCCTGGTCTACATAGTGAGTTCTAGGACAGCTGGGGCTACAGGGAGACCCTGTCTCAAAAAGACCAAAAAAAAAAAACTAATTCATATATGCCTAAGAAACATATATCTTCTTTTCTCTCGCTGTTTCTGTCTGAAAGACCTCCCTGTCAAGGTGTGCACATTACTTGACTTGAGACTTGTTTATTAGCAGCTTTGTTTCCATAGTGGTGGCTAAGTCTCTGTGCCAGATCTGCAGATGTGCATTCCAACATGTCTCGGCTAATTCAGAGTCTGACTGAGTACTCCAAACAAAAGAAATAAATGAAAATAAATTGAGAGGAGTGAATGACTTAGGCATGGTCAATTAATTTGGCTGTAATGTGCCCCATCGTTCTGAATTAATGCAATTCCAAGCATGGCAAGGATGGTGGTGGGTCTCTTGCGATATCATCAGCAGATTAAAGGGTCAATGAATCATATCATCACTATATGTCCTTAAATGTGAACCTCATATTTTTAGCACAGAGCCAGAAATCTAATGTAGAAATATGCTTCACCATAGCACAGGTCTTCAGGCATTAAACTGAGTGTCCACTAGTGATTAAGAAGCAGAAGTTTCTCTAGTTCACTAAATGTGTTTGCCTGATCTGCCTTCTACAGTTTTTTTTCTCTCCATATACGTTGCATCTAACTGCATGAAGTATTACTTTTCATTTCAGTTACAACAGTAAGTCTTCCTTTCTGCTGTTCATCTCTTATTTCTTAAACAAATTTTCCCTGAATTATCCTAGGGTGACATTCACAGAATCCAGAAGAAAGATGAGAGTGAGCTGTATGTGAAGGCAACATAGTATGTGAATACTATTAGCTAGATCCTCAAAGTCTTCAGTGACTCTGGGAACTGACCCTGTATGTTGAGGACCACTGCTTTGATAATTTTAAGAGGTTCATTTTTTATTATAAATTCTCTCTTTCTGAGGCGACAGGGGAGTCACATATGATTATAAATTATTCCTAACCTTCTGCCTTTGCACTCACCAATGCTTCCAGTGTGTGTGTGTGTGTGTGTGTGTGTGTGTGTGTGTGTGTGTGAACCTGCGCATGCTTGGGATGAGTTGAGAGGAAGTAAAAGCACACTGAGAACAATAGAAAGAGAGGGGGAAAGTGAGAGAGTAAAATTTGGATGCAGTTGATGTGGTTTAGTCTTAAATAATTCAAAGGATTAGATAATTTTAGAGACGGGAAAATACACCTGAGTCGTGTGGCTATAGAATGCAGACCATAGAACACAAAGGGATTATTTGGTTTCAAGCTGCCATTTTGCGGATGAGAACTGTATGCCCAGAGCAGATAAGTGGGTTAATAGCTCAACCAGAAGCCAATTATCTTTTAGGCTGCAGATTCTAAGATTTGAGATTCCATACAGCCTCTGAATTATCTTACCATCATATACTCATGGTACAGTTTTGATGAAATTCATTTTTAATTGCAAAATGATATTTCAATATTCTACAAATATAGAATTAATTTAACTACCATAGTAGAAAAAACTTCATGAATCTAAAAGATTCTACAATAGCTCCTTCTGACTAATTCTCTTGGAATCATTTATTCTAAGAACATTACATCTTTACAAATGCAGCTTCAGATTTTCTGCCTTTCTTTTGTTGTGTAGCTTTCTGATTTTTAGCTCAATTATATTCAATTTCCCTTTGGATTTATGATTATGTCCAAAGTCCATTTGGTTTTTTTGAAAATCATGTGCTATTGATTGCCATTCTCTTCTCATTATAACTCTACACATGCTGGTGTTCCTGTTCTCTCTTACTGCATCTCTCTCTCTCAGGCGGAAGGAAGAACAGGGTACTGTACATTACTTTGAACTGACCTAAATCTAGCCTTTGAGGCAATCAAGCCATTTCACAATTCATCTTATTATTTTTCCTCTAATTTTATGGAGAACTTCAAATATACACAAAAGAGGAGAATCTGTCATAATAAACCTAGGTCAGTTCTGAGTCTTGAAGCCATCAGAATGCTACCATTCTTAAGAATTGAACTATCATAAATATGATATTTTCTGTGCCTGATATACTATGAGACCAATTCTAGGCATATTCCTTTGCAATTAATTAAGCTGTGGTTATAACGCCTTTGTTTACTTTTACTTCTCTGTTGCACATGCCAAAATTTACAGTTATTCCTTAACGGTATTTCATAAACACTTTGTGCTTTTGACAATGGTTGTTAAATTAGAATCTAAACAAGAGAAACACAATGCTCATTTATTATGATTTGTAAAGTACCTTTAAACTAAATAACAACCTACTCACTTAAAAAATCTTTTAAATATTTTTAAATACTTATCTGCTGAAAAATATTTTTCATAATTTTAACTGAAAGTCTGTCCATTTGGTTAATTTAATCTCACTGCTATTAACTTGTAT
>NW_008360307.1:963529-975610 GCF_000622305.1 Nannospalax galili
TGTATGAAATTCTCAGGCAATTAAAGAAATGGCTATTAAGGGGCTAAAGATAGCCCACGATATTTTGGCTTCTAACTTATAACATTCCAATTTGTCACAATTTATTTCATGAAAGTCGTAATGATACCTAATGATTAAGTTCAAGTTGAATTTTGAAGTGTAGGAAAGACGAAAAATTCTATGCCACTATATCATATATAGTATTAGGTTGTTCCTCCATTATTAAAGTGCATATCAACTATCAATGCAGGGATTGAAGCAACCAGTGACAAACATTCCTAATTTATGGTCTCATTTGGCTATAGAAAATAGTAGTTTGTAGTTTTCTAAGTATATATTTCTCCTACAAATACTAAATTTAAAAATTCCCTTACCCACTTTTCTTTTGGGGGGAATCAGCATCTATCTAATTGGACTAAAACCCCACTCAGTTTGAGGAAACACATGTATGGTATTGTAAACATTACCAAATATACATGGTTGGAGTGGTCAGAGATCTTAGATAAAACCCCAAAGTTGTTACATCCCTAGATTAGTGTAATTAATGTAGTATGTGCAAAATATGAATCCTTATATTTACAGGCAAATATCCCAGTCAACACTCATCAAAGAAGCTTCTTTTGCACCAGAAAGAAACACTTACTGACTATCACAAATGATCACATATGTTGTCTGTGAATTGCCCAACTCTAAGTGACACATCTATAATACAACCTCTATGCCTAAGGCTAATGGAACATAGAACAAGGGGTACAGAGAACACTAATGAATATCTCAATTCTCGTTAATGATGCTCCCTCCTCCAACAGAGGACCATAAACACAAAAGGTCACAAATGGTCAAAGAATAGAGATTAAGAGTCCTCAGAATGGGTTCTTGGACATGACTTCTATATTAAACTTCACCCACCCAGGGCTCAGAGACAATTGCGGAAGAGGGGCAGAAAGATTGTAAGAGCCAGGGAGGAGGTTCAGAGCCATACTGAAATAGAGTCCTACAAGTTCCTGGAACCCTGCTCATATGAACCTATAGCAATGGTATCAGCATGCACAAAACCCAATCAAACTCAAGCAGAAAAAAACCAAGCATAGAACTGGGGAAATGAACAGCAGACTCCAATCTTAGTTGAAAAAATACTGGCAACTGGTTACTGCTGGGAGAGGAAGAGATGATCTTCCTAGACCTCGGTAGATGAACTTGCACTGAGAAACATCTCAGGACACTAACTTGACACAATAGGCCTTAAAACAAATGATAGAATATATGATTTCTGGTAAGGGTACTACGGGAGGGTGCCATTGGGGAAGGGGTATAAAGATGATTAAGATTAATTGAGACGTTCTGTATGAAATGCTCAAACATTCAATTAATTTTTTAAAAATTCCCTTGTCAATCATTTATTGAGTTGCTTAACTGGCCTGTCAATTTCTGAGAGATGGAACGAACACTTGTTTTACCCATTAGTGTTTTGATTTTCAGAGTAAAGAACTGATGTCTTATGCAAGATAATATATGAGTGTATTTTGCTTTTGGAATATGAGCATAATTTTATGTAATTTCATAAATCAATTTGTTGTTATAAAATATCACGGTTATCACTTGAACCTTAGAATTTTTCAGTATTCAAACAGTTCTTGACCTTTTGATATGAATTTGGGAGTGTTTGATAAGCTTTTCTGTTTCAGTCAACATAAGCTGTCTTGGTTCATAGTATATATTTATAGCCAAAGCAAAAATTAGCTGTTTTGGTCAGAAATTCTGGCTTCATTTGTGTGAAATGGTATTTAGGAAACAGACTCCATTTTCTTAAATGTTCAACACATGGAGATTGTGATTGCCTAGAAACCATTTTAGTGAACATCACTAAAATATTTTTCTTCTTTATAATAAAAACATTGTGAAGTTAGTAAAGGGTTGTGTAATGGATAACTTCAGTTGTCAACTTGATATACCTGGGTAGTGGGAACCTCAGTTGAAGAATTTTCTCCAATGGATTGGCCTGGGCCATATCTGTGGAGCAATTTCTTAATTGTTCAGTGATGTGGGAGGGCCCAGCTTACTGTGGGCAGTGCTACTCCTGGGTTGGTGGTCCTGTGTTGTATGAGAAAGTAGGCTGAGCATGGGCCAGAGGAGCAAGCCAGTGAGCAGTGTTCCTCCACAGTCTATGTTCCTGCTCTGAGTTCTTGTCCTGGCTCCCCTCAGTGATGAACCGTAAGCTGTAAGGTGAAATAAACCCTTTCCTTCTCAAGTTGGTTTTGGTCAGTAGATGGTTACTAGAACAGACAAAGACAGGTTACTAGCATTTTTTATATAATTATTGAAATACAAAAATAAGAAACATGCAAGCACATATTTTTCTTATTTACTGCCAAATAAGAAAAATATTGTAAAATTTTTCTTCTTGGGCTATTTTTCAATATATAGTTTTACTGAATTTTTGTGCATTTTATACACTACATCATATCATATTTAGACCCATCCCTCCCCTATAGCCCACTGACTGGATTTAATGCATTCTATCATATACTTTAAGGCCTATGGAGTCAAGTTTGTGTTCCCAGATGTTCTATGGGGTGAGTTCATTAACTGGAATTTGTACAGCCTACCTAGCACCACCCTCCCCAAATTTATAAGAATCTCTTTCATCATATTGAGATATTCAGTTTGCAATGAAATCAATGAAGTTACTTATCCACTTTATTGCACATACTGTAGCAAGACCACTTAATGCAATTTTACACTACTTAATGTCTTATTTGTTCTTTGAAGATTTCTGACAAGGTCAAAAATCAAAACAATTCTGCATAAAGTCACTAGAATTAAGACTTCTCTGCTATTTCGTTATATGTGATTCAATTAAGTTGACTTTGTTTCTGATTCCTTTTGTATTTTGTAAATTTTTTATTGAATTTTTATGTATTTCATACATAGCATCTCAATGAGTCTTAATCATCTTTATACTCCCTTCCCCACTGGCACCATCCATAGGCCTCTACTGGAATTCATACATTCTGTATTTGTGTTCAGGTCTACTGTGTCAAGTTTGTGTCCCCAGATGTTCCTCAGTGCAAGTTCACCTTCTGATGTCTAGTCAACTGGATAGTAAAGTCCCTCGCTTTAGGAAGAGCAGCTCTTCCTCACCCAGCAGTAATTATTCTTGAGTTCTAAGGACTCCTTTAAAAAAAAAAACTCTAATATTGTTTCTTGGTTACGTCAAGCAATTGAAACCAATGTGAAAACTGTAAAAGGTACAGTCAGAATTCTCTTTCATACCCCTTGTATATAATCACACACATATTTTTATTTCAAAGCTCAATGGTTTCTTCTTGGATAAAATGTATCTATAAGTAATCACACTCCCAGTCTATAAAAATGCATATTCCATGAATAACACACACATTAGGAATCATTTTAAAGCTGCCTGGAAGAGATATGAATTTTTTGTTTCATAGTTACTATAGTGCATTGTAGAGGCTGTTATAGCTTATTCAAGCTGTATTCTGTTGCTAGGTATTTGAATTATATCAATATCTGGTGGTAACACATAGCGTTACTCACACACTCTTTATTCTTTGGAGGAAACTGTATATCTAAGATCAGTTTTTAAAAAGTGTCTTCAAAGGGGAAATAAATGTGTATTTTTTTACTGTTATTGGAAAAATATCCTTATAGTACATAATTCATGTTGTGTATATGTCAGGAGTGTTTAGGAGTGCTAGTTTTTTAAATGACTTCCAAGGGAAGGACATCACTAAACTTCAGTAATTACGAGCATGGCAGGAGAAGTGGAATCTAGAACGTTGAAACAGCATGACAACGCTGCTGGAACAAAGCTGGCTGATCAGAACGGGATAATGTATCTTACATTTCTATAAGTAAATGTAGGTGTAAGAGTTTGTATCAAAGCTGTGTTTAATTGTAGAAAGTAGAGAAAACACTTGAAGTGGTAGGCATAGTATACTTTAAAAATCACTACTTTTGAAATTATCTCCAGACTGAAACGTTTTCATGTATTACACTGAAGTTTTTATCTATCACCCCCTAGGTTGTCATTTAATAATAATCATGATTTAAGTGACTTTAAATTTTTTTTAAAACTAAGGAAGAGGAGAATTTTATGACTTTACGGACTCCTATGTTGCTGTCTTCAAACTTCTGATTCATGTGACTCCTTACCTACTGAGGAATGAGATGAATTTTTTTATCCGCCAAACATTTTTCATATTTAAATATCAGAAAAGATCATACAATCTAGATACAGCCAAAAATGTTTGAAATTTATAAACACTGCTGGGAAAATATACAATAGATGTCTTCAGAAAGTACATTTCTCACTGTTTCTCATTTACATTCTGAAAACACAATGAAACAAGAACCAGACACCCTTTCCATATTTGTACGTTTGATTAAATTAGACATTTATGGTAAATCAAAATGTACTTTCTAAGCACAGGAATAGGAAGCCAAATAGCTATTTGGGCTGGGGATTTTCTGGGGAGAAAAAAATAAAGCACATTGTTTTGATTTGGTCAGTGCATCAGTGAATTTAATTTTGCAATTGACTGGAGAAATGCTGTAATACCTTATACAAACATGATGTATAACCTTCTAACCTCCCTTATTCTGTGCATACAAATGAAACTATTTTTCATCTATAACAAACTGCAGAAACGTAAGCATGAAAAAAGCCATTCTTTGCTTCCCCTATGTATACAAATGACTTGAGCAATATAAATAAGCAGAACAAGTCTCCAAAAGAGTCATTTGTCAGTTTTCAGATACAAACATTAAAGTTGAAACCATGAAATGTCCCCTACAATCTAATCTTTTTGGATACTATACAAAATATATGGTCACTACTGCATTTGTTTCTACATAAAAAGCTTTATTTTGGTTCCCCGTTTGAGGGTACAGTCTATCATGGGGAGGAAGTTGTGGTGGCAAGAACATGGGAAATAGGAGGAGAAAGAAGAACATTGGTGCTCAGCTCCTTCTCTCCTTTTTATTCAGTCTGGGAATCTATCATATGGGGTGCTGTCTCACACATCTAGTTTAGGTCTTCCCTATTCTTTTAAACCTTTCTGGAAACACCCTAGCAGACACGCTCAGAGATTCATTTCCATCATTACTTGGAATCCCGTCATGTTGGCAAGACCAAGTATTACAAATAGACACTGAGTAAAGGAACTTCTATAGAGTGCTTAAGCGCTTCTGCTATTATATTATGGTGCTAGAGAGATGGTTCAGTGGTTAAGAATACTCTTGCAGAGTATCTGGGTTTGGTTCCCAGCACCCACATGACAGCTGACAACCATCCATAAATCCAGTTCAAAGGGATTCAGAGCCCTTTTCTGACATCTGCAAGCATTGCATGCAAGGGTTGCACTTACATACGCGCAGGCAAAACACTCATACACATAGAATAAAAAGATTACATTTGTCTTACAGAAGACTGGAAACAGAAGAAAATGGAAGTCACATGGCAAGTGCATCTCAGACATTATTATTAGTGTGGCAATGGATTTTATTTTCAGTTCTCATGACGTGTTTCTCTAAGTATTCTGCCTCTTCAGGTTTCCTTTCCATCATCAATCCATAGTTTTTAAAGCAATCTAATAATTTCTGTTCCCAAGGGAGCTGGAGAGCTACTGTGACGAAATGTGTGTGCCCTCTCACAGATTGAAACTGTCAAAGGAATTGGTAAGCAGTTAAGTAAGGAGGCATTTGTTGAGGCTTTCCTGTCATGAGATACAAGGCCACATTTCACTTGTCAAAGCCAGCTTCGAGTTTCTTTATTCCTTGATGTCGTTTAAGCTTTATGTTTATATCTTTACCATTTAAAATATATTTCTCAGTGACATATTTGATGTTAATAACAGCCTCTGAAATAGGATAGCTTTATTATGAAAGGAAAGAAGTAATGAGTTTAGAGAGACAATATAAACAAATACTTAGAGTTCCAGGTCTAGGAGTCTGTCAATCCCCCTGGATTGCAAACTTGATTGCATTCATAGAGTCCTTAACAAGATAACTACTCTCTGTGACTCTTTTTTCTCAAAATTTAAATAGGACTAATAGGGTTGTGCCAGAATAGCATGTGGAAAATTTACTTCAAAATAATTGTTGAACAGCTGATACTAACTTCATGAGAACACTAGGCCCAGACTTTGTGTTCATTGCTCTTTCCTCACAAGTACATCTTGAGGATTCTCATTGGACCATATCAAAGTTGTGAGTGGCAGAGAGCTGGTTGAGAATGTCATATCATATAGATAAGCTTGGAGAATAAAGATGATCAGAACCAGGGTAAGCATGCCTTAAGGTGTCACAGGTCAGTGACCACAATTCAAGCCTGAGGGGCTTGGGGGCCCCGAGGTATAGGTGCAGAAGAAATCAGGACGCAGGGGATGCAGAGGCGTGTGAACCAATGCATGCTTTATTCTAAGAATCAACCTCATTTATAGTACAACAAGAGGAAAAGAAACTGTTCTTCTCAAGCCAAATTACCTCATCATGATATTTACAATGCTTTTACAATATTTGCAGTACCTTTGTGTTCCCCGGGCTCAGCCCTTTTTGGAATCTTACCTGGTCTTATGATAAGAATAACTGCAGAAGAACATCCAAGTTCTCAGGGAACTGAAGTTTCCCTGTCCAGGTCTGAGTTTATTTCAGGTCAGAACTTATTCTGAATTTACTTCAGATTAGAGCTCGGGCCTTCACATTAAGGTACTGCCACAGAGTTTGAGAAGCTTGTGAACATGCTCAGTCATTCGATGCTTGAACAAATGAGCATCACAGGAGAACTGAGGTGATATAGGTCAACCTTTCTAAACATGTCCCATTCTTGAACTACTGCTGTTGACATAATTCCCAGAGACACATGAACAAATAGCTACACCTGCAGATAGGGAATCGATGACAGACCAAAGTACAAATACCTCCAAAGGTCAACTTGCTGAACCAATGAGTTGACCGAGGTTAATTGCCAAGAGTATGGGCAAGGGATTACTTACAAGATCAGAAATCATTCACAGACAGTTGCTTCATCAAAAGCTCAACCCTATATGAATGATGACTCATGAAACCTGGAAACCAGGAGCTCAGCTCAACAGGTCAGAGTATCTCTTCCCAGGCAGATCAGTTGGACTGAGCCTCATCGGGACAGATCAGTTGCTATGAGGCACTTCCAGGCAGCTCTGTTGGTAAAGAAGTGCTTCTCGACAATTTTTATTTTTTATATAATCTTGGGGAGCAAAGATCCTAGTGAATCTTATCAGTTTCAGGGACTTCCTGAAGCTATGGAGTTGTTACTCCCTAAGTCTTAATGAGCTCCCCTTCAGAAGGAAATAGTTCACCTCTCCTTAGAACATTCTGAGAAGGAATGTTTTATCTTAAAGGAAATTGCTACAAAACATAGCAACATTTAAATAAATATATATATGTATATATTTGACCAATTTTTATTACATATATTTTCAATCAAACATATAAAAGTTGACAGAATTGCATTAAATAACCATACAAACACCCCAAACCTTTACAGCATTTATAGCAGATTCTAGGTACCTTTGCTCTTGAGGAAATATTGGTCTTTAATGTAGTAATTTATCATTTTGCTGAAGTGTAACACTAAATTCTTTTGAACACTCCCTTTTAGACTGATGTATAAAGTCAATTATTTACTCAGTCGCAGTGCTGGCAGCCAGCTTATGAGGCACATCTCAGTTCCACCTTGTCAAAGGCTTCTCTTATTATGTTGTTAGCTCTCACCACGGTAAGGTGATTGTTCAAATGAGAGCAGAAGTGTCCATTAAAAGCACTATTAAGGACGCTGTTTGTAGTGCCTACTAAATTGTGCAAAACCCTATCCAATTCTATAACCTTAAGTATGCCTTCAGTGGTATTTATAGGTTATTTTCCAAATGTTTATGTCTTTCCCCCACCCTTAAAAAAATAAAGGGTGAAGTCCTGACTCCACCCCCATCCTTAAAAATTGGATGAAATCCTGACCTCTGATGTCATGGTGGCATTTGAGGTGTGACCCTTAAGCAGGAATTGTAGAGCAACTTGTGGCAGTGGCTCACTTGTGATGCCACAAGTGCTCTTGTATGAAAAGGAAGCAGAAAAGAGAGAGATGGTGAAGGCTGTTCTCGATCCCAGCCCATCAAAGAAAAAAACATACCATGAAAAGGACACTGTCTAAAAGGGAGGAAGAGGTCCTTCGTCACCAAGCAGGTCTACAGGCACCTTGATCTCTTAATCTTGAATTTCTCAGCCAACCAGAGCAGTAAGAAATGAATGCCCGCTGTTTCAATACTCTAATCTATGATATTTTATTATGGCAACTTGAACAGGCTTGGTAACAAACAGGGGCGTGGGAAGCTATGAGGTATAGTAATTTAAAATTAAAACCACTTTTCTAGACAATTACTTTGTAGGGCTTACAACCCCTTTCCCTTCTTTGCTAAAGGGAAATGGTGTGTAAACTAGTTTAGTAAGACTACTTGGATATCAAATAATGTTAAGCAAACAATATTTTGATGACATGAGAATAAGTGAATCAGAAACATAACATATGGATTGAGTTATCCCTGAAATACATTGCAGCATAAACATCAAGGGGTAGGGTAGTATTGGAAATATGCTAAATTCTAAGTTTAAAGAAAAGAAAGGGAATTTTATAACTCTAGAGTAACAACCAACATCCCCAGGTTATTCCAGAATTTAAAGAGATTGAGCAGAAAAATTGAATGACCAGGCACAACACTGCAAGGTGATCATGGACCAGCAAAGATACCAGTGATAGAGACTTTAAAAAAATTTTTAATTGAATTTTTTATACAATATAATTTGATTTTATTTAAATCCTACCATCATCTCTCATTATTTCCACCCACCAAATTTAAAGTACATATATATATATATGGCCTATAGAGTCTAATTTACCAAAATGTCCTTCACTGTGGGTCCATCTACTGGAGTCTGGTTGACCTCCAAGAGTCCCTTCTTTGAAAGAGACTGTCTCTCCCATTGGTTGCCCAAATATCCTTAGGTTGGATTGGGGTTTCTTACCCACTTCCCCATGTCAATGCTGGAACTTTGTCTGGTTGGAGTTTGTGTGGGACTTGTACAAGCTATCACCATTGTAGTGAGTTCCTATGATTAACTTGCCCACTCTCTGATAAACTCTGTTTCCTGGTTGTTATCCACCACCTCTTGCTCTTACAATCTTTCCACTCCATCTTCTGCAATGATCCCTGAGCCTTGGGAGGAAGAAGTTTCAAATAGGTGTCCTATTATGGGGGAAGGAGTCTGCATGCTCTTGTCCTCTGTGCAATAACCAGTTGTGGGTTTCTGTGTTAATCATCATCTGCTGATAAGGAAAGTTCCTTGGTGAGAGCTGAGAGATACATTAATATATAGGTATAGCAATAAGCCATAAGGAGTCAGTTTAATACAATAACTGTTTAGTAGAAAACTAGTATAGGCTCTCCTCTATGTCTTGTGACATGTCTAGCCTTAGGTTCCTATGCCTAATATCAATGTCAAGTATGGGCCCCACCCTAGGAAACTGACCTTAAATTCAATTAGGGAGTGGTTGGTTTCTCCCATAATATCGGTGCCACCAGTGGACATATCCTGCCAGGCCATTTGTTGCTGTTGTTCACAGGCTTCATGGATGGGTATGGTTGATGATTATTTTTCCTTCTAGTAGCATGCATAGCCCCTTCTGGCACTATGAACACTAGCCAGTAGAGATGAGGCTCTGAAGTCAGCACCAAGTTGATTTTTCCTTGTTTGTTCTATAGCTCATTATGTAGTGTCTTCAGGAATAGGGTCTTACTGTGAAGTTCTGGTGGGTAATCAGGAGCAGGGGCAATGGGCAGTTTGAGGACCCATGGCACCACTGGACACAGTTTCTAGAGCAAGAGGGAGTCTATACTGACATTAAAGGTTTTTGTTTTTTTCTTTTTTCATTGGCCTATGATGTCTAGAAGAGATAATATCATCTTTATAGAGTAACTCCTTTATCTCTTTTTATAACGTATATGTATATGCTTCTCTAGTGATAGGTTTCCATATGACTTTTTCTAAAAGTCTTTAGTGTTAGTTATCCCGCCCCATACTGTCTTCTTCCTGTCCTCCCATTCCTACCCCATTTAACCCTTCCTATCCTAATGTTCCCCTTTCCGCCTTTTCTATCACTCAGACCCAGAATGACAAATGCCACATGTTTTCTCTCATAGATAGATACTAGCTTTGAAATCTTAGTTATGGATGTTTCAATTTGAAAATCCAAACAGGCCAAAAAACTAATAAACAGCCATGGGGGTGTCTTCCTGGGGGGAAGGGTAGAATGTAGTGATAGGAAGGGAGACCTCTACTTTTACAGAAAAGCTAAAACATTGCTCCCAGTGTTACTGGCTAAATCAAGTGAATATAAAGTTACAATTCAGATAATACTGATATGGTAAAAATTCTTAGGTCCTAGACTTAACAAATATAAGGAATCGTTAATCTACAGTTACTTGTAATTGTAAAATCTGCCTTGTAAATCAACAAATTGTTGATGCAGTTTGTAAAAACTGTTCATCTTGGGCTTTGCGTCAGAATTTCATTTTCTTCAGGATACTGCAGTGAGTCCAGCAGATTATATTTAGGTTCTGTATCTCTATAAACGGAACTCTCCGGTCAAGGTCTTTCTGTATTACTTAGGAGGATTGCCATACATTTATGTGTTTTCTAAGAACTCACAACAAATTTACATATTCATTACATGAACGAGGAGAAAGGCAGCCTTTTCTCTGCATCAACCCTCAAGCACACTGATTGAGTATGCTTCTCCCAAGTGGTTTTTGGTCCAGGAACACCTTTGCTAGAAGGAGCAATGTTGCCAGACATTGAAGTATTCAATCCAGCTATTACAGCTGACAAATGTAGTTAGTATAAACATACTACAGCATCATTTCATGTATTTATACCACAATTACTCTTTTTTCATTTTAGTCATTAAACATATTTAGAGTGCATTAATTTTAAAGTGAAGTAATTGCTTTAATTGTAGCATGAATATAATCAACTCAAAGCACTAGATCTAGTACTGCATTCTGTTTTAACATATGCCACAGCTTGTGAATAACAGCGCTCAAAGATCCTGAACTCCTTACGCTTTTACTAGATGAGCCT
Organism: Nannospalax galili; assembly: GCF_000622305.1. NCBI lineage: Eukaryota > Metazoa > Chordata > Mammalia > Rodentia > Spalacidae > Nannospalax > Nannospalax galili. The sequence goes on from NW_008360307.1 coordinate 974,720, forward strand.
CCCTTGTGAAGCTGACCTTGGTGGAACACTGCTTTTGAAGGCCATTGCTCTCTGTCTTAAGAATGCTGTTAGCAGATGCTTACATACCACTAGGTATAGCATACTGTACTAGAACTTAAAGTCATGTAGCACCACAGGACATGCTCATTTGAAAGCTTTACTTTAGTGTTGAAGAGGAAATAAGAAACATGCATTGCATTTATTTAAATGTCTGTAAAATCACAGCCTAATTCTGAAAATAGTACAGGGATTATGTAGCTGAATATCTTCTGTTTCGGTAATAAACAGTGAAGAATTTAGGAGTTAAAAGGACAACACACCACCATGATATTATCAAACGGGGTGGAAGGGGGTTGGGGGAGAGATGGTAAAACCAAAGGGGCAAAATGTAAATAAAGGGAAAATCTCATATGAATAAAAATTCTTTATTAATTACTGTACCTTGCCGCAAATTTAACTAAGTTGGAAATTACATAAAATTCAAATAAATAAAAGGTTTACATAAAGTTTTATTAATGCATTCCGGCAAGTTTTTTGGTCTGTTACCCTAAAATGTTTAGACATGAACTTTGAAAAGTATTTGCTTTCTTAAGGATTTATTCTATGAAAATAATCAAAAAGTTGTTTATCGTAGATTAGATAACAAACCATATGCAGCTTCCTACATGTTCCTTAATAAGAGAGAAGTGATGATTTCATAAATCAGGAAAAATAAAGTTGAATAAGGCAAAGTGGCTGGTGTAAAAGACACAGGCAGGATCAAAAGGCTGTGAAAGGATCAGGATAAAGACAGAATTATGGAACTTCCTTTCCTTCCTTCCTCCTTCCTTCCTTCCTTCCTTCTTTCCTTCCTTCCTTCCTTCCTTCCTTCCTTCCTTCCTTCCTTCCTTC
>NW_008360307.1:975707-1025532 GCF_000622305.1 Nannospalax galili
TTGTACTGTTAGGGAAGCAGTGACAGTTTTTATAAAAATATTCATGCCTGCCTTGAGCTTATGGTTTAATAAAGAATAATAAGGCATAAAGAATACCTAATGATATAAAACTCTGAGTGACAGAGAGCATAAAGTCATCAGAAATCTGTATATCCAAACCCATTCTAGGAGTATGGGAGCTAAAAGAAATCTTTTGTGTGGGTGTCTTTGAATTATTTGACATTTTATTATATGAATATATAATAAACAAATGTTCCATTTGTTTGTTTGATTTGTTTTTGTTTGTTTGTTAAAAAGCAGCTTGTGTCCAGGAACAATATCCAGTACTTTGTGGAAAAATCAGAAATTATGTTATGAAAGTAATGTTTTCTATGTTCTTTCTTTAAAGATCCATAAAACAGGAAACTTAGTGAACTATATCCTGGAAACACTAAATAATCAATTCTAGAATAGAAACCTGAGTCTCCTGGCTACTGAAGTACTTATATCTCAGTTACTTTCTCAAGACACTCCCTAGCACAAGATATATTCATTTGTTCTGTTTATACAGTTAGGGTCAAACAACTTAAAAAAAATACTTTGTCCTAGCAATTTTAGTAACTGAATGTCAATAATAAATATGGAGTGAAAAATATTTCATTCTTAAGCACAATTACTCCTGATGGTCTGTGTGTATCCCTCAGAATGAACAGTTTCGTGTCTTGGAATTAAATTCCATACAAATGCGGTCCTGTCCTTTCTTGTATTGCACTCCTTGTACTTTAGAGAAGCCTCAGCAGACAAGGTATTATCGAAAGAAATGCAGAATGATGTAATGTTGAGACTGTGGACACTGATGAGACTTGGATATGAAATGTCTTCCACAGGCTCATGTCTTAAACACTTGATCTCCAGTTGATGGTGTTTTGGTAGGTCATGGAACCTTTAGGAGAAAGAGCCTCATTGAAGGAAATCAGTAGGAGTGGACCTTGAGGTTTTATAGCTTAGCCCCACTTCCTGACCACTCTCAGATACAATGTAACCATGCTGTCAGCATTCCTTCCTTGCCATGATGATTATTATCTCTGAAAACAGTAAGCCAAAATAAACCCTTCCTCCTTTAAGTTGTTTTTTTCAGGTATTATGTTACAGTAATGAAAAAGATAATTTTTATTTTGAGTGAAGTTGTTTCTGTAACAAACCCGACCATGTAGTTGTTAGGCTTTTGAAACTGGTTTACAGGAGGAATATTGAGGAGTTTGGAACTGGATGATCTGAAGCCCTAGAATACTGTCAACAGAGTTTAACAAGACATTCTGGTAGACACTGGGAAGACCATAACACTGAGAGAAATCCAGACAAATGAAGTCCAACTCATGAGGTTTCAAAACGGAACAATAACTCTATTTGGGCTAGAGGCTATTCATAGCTTATATTCTACCAATCTAGTAGCAATTATGTCCGGAGAAAGTAGGTGAGGCTAAATTGAAAAGTAGTATACTTGTTTTGTAAGGGAAATTTCAAGACAGGATAGCATTCAGTCGTGATGTGCTTATTGCTCACTGTTCTTATCCAAGTTTATGCTGAGAGAACGCAGCAAGTGAAGCAGAAAGACATAAAAGTTGATAACAAAGTAGGTAGGCAGGAAGCCGAACCCTAATTGTTAAAAGACATTGGTACCCTTAAAGAGAAGCCTCCTGCTGTAAAATGTGATGATAGGAAAGTTGTACTTGGGGCAGAACCCACCCATCAAAGGTTCCAACTTTGTGAAGCACAAATGCATTTAAAAGGAAAGAGTCTGAACTGACAGTGCTGCTTGAAAACAACTGCCTAAAAAGTGTTTGCTAAGATTTATCCACCAAAATACAGAGATACCGCTATAGCTGTGCTAGTGTGGAATGTTGGGAATGTTCAAGTCCACAAAAGAACACAAACATTTGGAGGTGTCTCTCCACAGGGTGATTTTTCTTCTACCAAAAGGTGCATAGGAAGGAGCAAGCACAGCAGGTAGGTAGTCCACAGGTCTTTTATTCCTAACAGAGGGCACTTCCCTGACCCTTGTTCTCATTGGCTGAGATCAAAGGCATCCAAGGTAGTTTGTGGTCAGCCTCTACTGTGCAGAAGGGAAGGGGTGCTGATTCCAGGTGGCGGAGGGATCTTAGAACGTTCCTAATTGGTTTTCTCTATGGTTTGATACATTATCTGTCATATGTACAATCTAAAGCTGCTGTCTCTCAGAATGAGGGCATTTGGATTTGACAGAAAAGACGTAGGTCTCTCACAAAGAAAGAGGCAAGGCTTCATCTGCAGCTGGCAGAACAAAAACCAGTATCATTCACATAGTACTGGCTTTGCAGACTTGAAAAATGCAAGAGTGATGGGGTCACTGAGGCTTGTTAAAGCCAGAGGACATGTAGCAGGGTCAGACATACCCTGAAGTGTCATGGAAAGGTTAATACATGACACTGGAAAGAGGAAGCCCAAGTTGCAATGGAGACCCCAGGATGTTTGGTGCCAGGACTCTAGGATGTGTGGGGAAGAGCACTGCATACACAGATGGGAGTTGTCCCAAGAGAGGTTACATGTCCCTACAGTTGAAGAATTTGAAATGTGGGGCTGTTGAATGCTATTGAAGTCTAAGGGATTTCATTGCAGATTACATATTCTCTAGATAAGGAACTACAGGTTTGGGTATTTTCCCTGCTGGTTTCAGGATTACTTTGATCTACTCTTTCCTTGCTATTCTCCTATTTGTTCCTCGGAATGACTGTTAACTCTTTGCCACTATATATTGGAAATAAGTCACCTTAAAAAAAAAAAAGAAAGAAAGAAAGAAAAGAAAACCAGAAACATAAAAATGGGCTTACAGTTGAGAGACAGTCTTGAGAAGAGGCTGCAGACTTTGAACTTGATGACAGTTTGGGGAGCCTTGAAGAGTAGAGGAAAATTTTAAGTTGGGATAAATGTGTTTTTCATTATGACATGGCCATGAGCCCATGGGGGCCAAAGGTGAAATTCTGTAGTTTGGATACAAAATGTCTCCTGTATGCTCATGTATTTAAACACTTGCTCTCTAGCTGGTTGTACTGCCTGGCAATATTATGAAACCTCTAGGAAGAGGGATATCACTGAAGGAAATGGATCACTGGGGATAATCTTTGAGGTTTGGTAGCCCCACCTTACTTCCTATCATCTTTCTGAAATGGGGAGAAAGAGGGTCCCCTAGAACATTCTTAGTCTCACTCATAAAAGAATTTAAGAATGGACCCAAACGGAGTCTTTTACAATTTTATTAGAATCTTGAAGAAAAATCCTCAGAGCTGGCGAGCTGGTCATCTTGGCAGCTGCCCTGAGGAGGTGGATAGTGGGAAGGAAAGAAAGCCATGGAAGCCATGCAGACTTAGAGCCTGCAGAGAGGTCAGACACGGGGCTGACTGGCAGCAACATGGCTATTAGAAGGAAGCTTTAGAGAAAAAGTGAAGAAATACAAGATGCTAGGGGCAGCCCAAAGCCTTAGAGAAAGCATGTTTATAAGAAAGGCATGAGGAAGGAAAGGAGAAATTATGCCTTCCTGAAGAATTCAGGAAAGCGGTCAGACTTACAGAGACCTTCATGCTGTGGCTGGTCCAGAAGTTCTGCAGAGAGCTAGGCTAGTTCCAGACAGGAAAAATTTACTACCTTATCAATGCAACAAGTATTCTGCCCATCTATTTAGCATAACTTAAGGTGAACTTGCCTTTCTGGGAGCGGTTCTATCACCAGGTAATTGACCAGTAAGACTGGAAAAGTGGGTCCTCCAACAGCCTAGACATTTTTATAGCCTGGACCAGTTAAATTTATGGGGCTTTTGCTGCTCTTAACATTTCTGCATTCTGACTGGGGATGCAATATGAACAGCAGCCTCTTGCTCCTCCTGTCATGACTTCTCCACCGTGAGGAACAATTTTCCTTCAAAATGAAAGCCAAAATAAAGCTATCCTTTTTTATGTTGCTTTTCTCAAATATTTTGTCATAACAGTCTGCAAAATCAAACTCTGAGTTCATAATTAGAGTGATATGAGTCATCTGTGATGTATAGCTACGATGTCCTCAGAAGCCTTAAGACAAAATTTGGAAATGCAAGTTCACTAGATGCATTTAATTATGTCATATCCCTGTGGAAAGTCAGTATTTCTCTACTGCTGGTGAATAAATTTGTTGGTATTTTTGTACAGGGTATCAAAAAATACCTAGCTATGTCTTGCCAAGGATTGTGTTTATCCACCTTAGTAGCCAAGCAGAAAGACTTGGTCTTACATCTATGGAAGAGTAGCTTACCCCATATGGGTAGGGTTAAGGAAATAAAATTAGAATTCTTTGATAATCAGTTTTATCTGCATTATATCAAGCAAGTTAATTTATGAGACAAATAAATATGCATTTTACTGTATTTACATACCTACCTGGAATGAGTATCACGTTCATTTTTGGAGTAAATCCTTTTGAAAGTAAAAGACTATCTACAATTATGAGCATTTAATATTTCTATTCCTGTTGACATTGCCTTTAAGTAAGTTCATAGTGGGTGAAATCTTTGGTTCCACTATTCTTTAGTTTAGAACTGTACTGCAAATGTTTTTTACTTTTATCTAAAAAGTAGACTAGGTATGGGTATAATAGATGGAACTCAGTGATAGAATACCTGCCTACAATAAATGAGGCCCTGAAATCCATTATCAACACCCCCAGATCCTACAATTGCATAAAACAACTAGAGTAATTTGTGTGAATCTAGGACAATAAATTCCTCCTCCATTACTTGTATCGACTTTTTTTTTAATTTTAGCTTAATAAAATAGCTATTTACTTCCTCTCTGAAGATCTACATGTTGTTTATATTTTGAAGGATATAAAAATACCACAGACAATTCCCCTCTTCCCTTTTGTCTTCTCTATTTTCTTTAACATGTCCTGTGGTCTTCACAGATGCAGAAGTGTTAATTTTTTACTAACTTGTGAAACCATGTTCTTAAAATGTCACACATGATAACTTATGTTGCCTTTGGGGTTTCATCTGGAGCTATGTTGTTAAACTGACTGTGGGATATGGTCATTTATCTTCTGTTAATATGTCAAATTCCTCAAAACTTTATGAAATAGCATGTATGTTGTGGTATGGCACATAATCAGAAATGTATCTTAAGTGTCTAATGTAAAAAACTTGAGTAAAGTCACTTATTTGCAGGCTCATAACTAATGGAGAACAAGTAGAGTAAGTATTGTGAGACCAGTTTGGCAAGAAAATTAAGATCACTGTAAGGCTGACTCTTAGAGGAAATATTTATGACAACATCAGACTAATTGTTTTATTATTGAAACTATTAGGCTTACTATTCACTGTGTGCTCACACTTTGCCTCTCCCCTACTCCATGAGTTCCCACTGGGATTTTCTCATCATCTCTGTTTCGTCAAGGACTAGAGAGTTAGTAAGTATATGATATATTATACAGCTTTTTTTGATTCTAAGACTGAGAAATAAATGAAATAGCATATGAAGTCGGTCTGACTTATAAGCATGGAAGATTAAAATTCTCAGATTTAAAAACTCTAAACCACACGATTCTCCTTTGTGACTTCCTTAGTCTAAAATCCTGATGCTGAGGACATTACCAAAATATTCATTCTTCAAGGAAGCTAGTATTAATAAGTAGTTTCATCAACCTAGGTGATTAGTAACTTTCCAAGCATTTTGTAACAGTTCATTTTTAAATATAAGACTTTTAAAACAGGTTTCTAAGAAGCTTTATGTTTGGGGCAGACAACAGGTATTTCATTTGTTCCCTTAAATGTATTTTGTATATGAAATAGAGGGATTATTTTTTATTTTCTTGTATTGATTTTCTTCTTTACTTGATTTAAATACCTTATGCTTTCTGCATTTAGAATTGTCTATTACTAAAACGTTCCTTGCAGATTGCAGAGTTTATGGTGTACAATATTACTTTTACATTGGTAATTGCACTGCAGATCATTATATGAAAAAAGATCCATTCTTCTCTTGAGGCATAAAACCAAGTTCCTGTCTGTGTTGCGGATGTTAAAAATCCCAAGACACTTAGGGAAGAAGAGTGGGAGTATTAACTCTAGAAAAAACGTTTTGGCCAAAGACCCATGAAAAGCTTCTCTCATCACAGCACAGGGGAACAGGGTTGTTCAGAATGATCTCTGTGAAAGAACTACTTTATGCAATTACAGTAAAATATTGAGCATCACTGCGGATTTTTAATGCACATTTCTTTCCAAGAGGAAATCCCAAAACATTTTGCAAAAATCTTACAAATTTATACGACCAGAAAGTAAAATGAATGATTTAAACAAATGATGAAAATTTCAAGATAATTTATTTATGAGATATCCTAAATGCTAAATTGTTCAAATAAATGAGCTTTGCTTATTGAAAACTATGTAATGATTGAAACTCGAGTCTATTTTTATATAAATCTAATAGGTTTATTTTACATAAATCTAATAGTCATTGAAGACTTCTAAAAGACTATTGTGCTGCAATAACATTGATCATTTCCTCAAATTAAATATTCACCTCAGAGTCTCATGTACAAGGAAAAGATAATGAGTTCTAAAAATTACTCACTTAAATATATTTTCTCTTTATTTTTCATTTACTGGTTTATAACATCTTTACTCATCTTTACTCTATTGGGCTTTGAGGTTATTATTAACTCCTTATTTTTCAAATAGAAATATTTTGGCCTTTTGTAGCAAATTCTTCTCCTTGAAAAAAAATCATTATCTCAAAATGCAAATCCCATTGACCTTTTCAAATGTACAAACACTCTGACCTATCCATTAGCTTAGATGACATCGGGCTGACAGGTCACAGAAATTTAGGACTACTGTGCCTTATAGAATTGATGAACACACTTGTTTCAGCTGGGGGCTTTAAGTGTGTGCTGGTTGTTAAGATAAACACCAAATGTTGACGCCAAAGAATGGGTCCAACACAGCAGTAGATGGATGTTATTATTTTTACGAAAAAGGCCTCTGATGATAAAACAGGGCTGACCCTGTTAGTGGGAGCTCCATAAATCTTCCTTGGCTGAAGGTTCCTGGCCGAGCAGGTTGGAGGACGGACAAAAGAATCAAAAGATGCAGGATGTACTGTACATGTGAAGATTGCCTATGGGACTCTGCAATAATAGAACAATAGCCAAGACGCGGCACAGCCTCAGTTCCTGCCTGCTTTCAACTGCTTCTAATAACAGTTTTCATTTAAGTCTTTTTTCCCCTTCTGTATTCAAACAAGTTCTTGAAGTTACACCCGTTTTCATGATGCCATATACATCTCACATTTACCACCGAAGTGTTCTTTGTGACTGACTCTATGCTTTATATGCTTTGGGGCCTAAAACGAAATCTTCGCCATGCTTCTCAATTTCTCAAGCTTCACCAAAGCTCAGTACTTTCGAATGTTTTTCAAAATAGAGGATAAAATAAGGTCCATCATTTATGCTGCGTGATTAGCTAGATAATGTTTAAAACGGCCATTTGCAAAATTTATTGAAACTATTACCTTAAGGTAGTCCTTAAATATTACCATGACTATAAAGAATATGTATGTAAAGACAAATTGTCATTCCGTAAAACAAAAGCAGAAGCAAACTGTTTCTTTTGCGTTAAGCAACCAGGTTCTAAGTTTTTCTTCTGAGTTGACTATTATATATATATATAATTTGCTCAACAAAATAGAATCCAAAACATCTCTAATATACAAAGTTTAACAGATTTCCTGTTGATACAGTTTTTTTAAAAACCATCTACTGCCTTCCCTTCAATCAAAGCTCAGGTTGAACAGCTTTTGAAAGTGTCAGAAAAATATTTTCCACATCTCAGTAAATTTGGTACATTATGCCCTGCTTTCTGCTTCTGGGACAGCAATAAAAGCTGTTGGTTCCTTTGCATCTGATAAACAAAACTACAATCTACATATATATTGGGGAATTTCATATGTACAGTTAGAAAATGATGATTATTTTTGAGATTTTTAATTTGTTAGATTATTCTAAGCAGTACCAGGTATCTTATCCTCAATATAATTCTTATTATGTTATAGATAAATAAATAAACATATATATTTAGTTACCATTAGCATTCCAAGAACTTATAAAATGTTTCCAAATATTTTAAGGATTCTGAACATAATCTTTATGATTTGGAAAATGATGCCCATTTCGTATGTTTTTTTTTTTTTCCTCCTCAAAATGTCTGGAACAATTTTTATCAAATGGTAAAATCAAATAAATTAATAAATAGATTTAAATAAAATAAGTTTTTTATTTTCATAACAAAATGCGTTCCTGATTATTTATGGAGCTTGTAATTTTTTTAATATTTTATTTGTTATTTTTATTTTATGCGTATGAGTGTTATGCTTGCATGTAGGTAAGTGCACCCATGTCGTTTAATGCCCTCAGATAACAGAAGAAGCTGTTGGATCCCCTGGAACTGGAGTTACAGACAGTTGTTAGCTGCCATCTGGGTGCTAGGATTCAAACCTGGGTCTTCTGCAATAACAGTCAGTCTTCTTAACCACTGAGCCATCTTTCTAACCCCATCAGCGTGTTATTTTTAAGCATATATGCATGCATATTAATTGTCCTGACACATATCATAAGACACATTTATGTAGGAATTTATGCTTCTCTCTTCTAGCTTGAAGTTTGTTCCATTCTCCCAAATGTGTTGACATCCTAATTCTCAGTATTTGTGAAGGTGACCTTATCTGGAACACCCCTTTCTGATTTCATCCAGTATAGACAAAGTTATTACTACATTAGGCTGGGCATTAATCCAACTAGTGCCTTTATTTTTTAAAAAGGAGTTGAAACCTATCAATCTATTACTTATCTTTCTATCTTCTATCTAAATTAAAGATAAGTTATTTGCCCAAATAGAACTAGATATCTACAAACACACAGACGCGCGCGTGCACGCACACACACAAACACACACACACACACACACACACACACACACACACACAATTACGGAAATACGCGCGCGTGCACGCACACACACAAACACACACACACACACACACACACATACACACACACACAATTACGGAATCACGGTGCAGTAGATTAGATGACAAAATTATAAGCAAGTGAAATTGAAATATTCATCATGACCTTATTATGTCTGTCATTGAGTTTTATTGAATCTGTACATTTATCTTACAAATAAAACTTGATAGCATCCAGAAGCCATAGATGTTTGGCAACAAAGCTTATGTGAATAAGCATCCTGTTGGTCTCTCTGTGTGTTCTAGTCTACCACCAGGCCAACACTCCTATTATAATTAATAATGATTATGTTTCCTCTTGTGTTTATCCTTGTAAGGTAGTTTTATCATTTGTTTAAATGTTTTAGGATAAAGGGAACTTTGGAATAAATATTGAAATCATTTTTATCATCTACCCAAGTAAAATGTAATTTAACAGCCCATTTAGAGAGTCAAGAGAGATAAAGGGGCAGGGTCAAGGAGGTGCTAGGCAGTTGTTGAGAGAAAAGGTAGCAAAACAAAGGATTTCTGTTGCTTCAGAAATCCTTTGTTTTGTCTTATGTCCATGTGTTTTGTGACTCAGACATTAGAGGAAACAAATTACTTAAAGGAAAATAAATTTGCCCATTTTTTCAGAATGCAAAATTGTCCCTATACTGGATATATTTTAGTTAATTGTACCAGAAAATTTCTTTATGTTAAAAAACAAACAAACAAACAAACAAACAAACAAACAAACGTGAAGGCTTATTATTCTTCCAGAAATCTAAATTAAATTTTTTTTCATGACACAAAATCAAGGAATAGGGCATTAGCTTGTGATATTTGGGGAGTTTCTTGGACTACCCTGACCAGCAGCTCCAATGGAGATTTCTCCTGTCTGGTACCGTTTCTTGTTATTTAGCCTTCAGCTATACGTAAGCACTCATACATGTATATTGTATATATGTTTTTCAGTAGGCTTTTGAATTAATACACTTCCCTCTGGTTTTTCACACCACCTAACCATTATTTATCTTTCCTCTCCCTTTCCCTTTCTAACCCTCCTTTCTCTCTCCCCAGTTAAAGTATCCCCATTTTTCCCTTGATAATACCCGTCTCCTATTTTTCCTCCTCCCTTGAGTCTCTTCTTCCCTTTACCCCCATGGTTCTTTGTATAAACAAGTGCAGATAGGGGACGAGGTCTAAATATGATGAAGATGTATTATATGAAACGCACAAAAATGCAATAAAATATTTTTTTAATTTGCCATGGCAATAAAAATTAATATTGCAATATAGTGTATTATAATTTTCTTCTCTGTAATGTAGTTTTTGGGTCCTTAAATTAATAATATTACTTGGCTTTGCTACTGTAATTCATCAGTCTACTTTTATATTTTTTACAACATTAAATTTTTAGGTATATTTAAAATTTTTTTCTTGTGTATTTATTTAGGGCAGCTTACAAATATTCGAGTCATTTGAATATTTTTAGGTGTCAGGTAAAAATCTCTCTGTGTTCACGTTTTCTATATTTTCTCAACATCTCAAGCTTATTTATTTAGTGAAGGATGAGTATATTTTTTAACCCAAGGCATAGCAATATCACTCTTTAGGAATAATATTTTGTCCCTCTTATTTTTAGGGTTTTTGAGACAAGGTCTACCTATAGTCTCAGCTGTCCAAGAAATTCACTAGGTGGACCTGACTAGCTTTGATCTCACAGGGATCCACCTGCCTCTGGAAGACCAGGATTAAAGACATGGGCCACCATGCCTAGCTGACATTTTTTCTCTTAAGTCAAATTTAACCCTGATTGTCAGGAGATATATCTTGATGTTCTTTCCTGGAGACCACAAAGTTTGGGTGATAGTTTAGATACTGAACAGATTGTTCTGTACGTATCTGCTGCAAACAACAGTAACATCTCTCTATATGCAGAGGACAGTTTCTAAATCCTTACATTATGAATCCAGTGCATGGGATGAATGGTAGGAGAGGAAATCTTTGTTTTGCAATCACACTTTTTTAATATGGCTCTCTGAAATGTTGGTGATAAGTATTCTTAACCCCCCAAAACACAGCAAATTGCAAAATGTAGTGAAATAAAATTAAACTTCACTTAGTAAGACCATAAACCATGGTCCTGTAATTAGGCCAAAACCATAATTTCCAACCTTGAAGGGAGAGGTCTTACAAGGAAACAAACATTACACTGAGACAGCAGCCTTGTTGGTAAATAGAGGAAACAGGAGTCTTTCCTCCTTGATCTTAAGAACAGAGAGGAGTAACATAACCCTCGTAACGATCAAGAGGTTACCAGGCAGCGTGTGAGGCAAGTAATTTGTCATTCATGTTTTCTTGTAAGGCTGCCATCAATCTCCATCAGAGCCCAACTTCTCACATACCACCACCCTCCCCACCAAACTTGGAGAAATCTTTGCTATGCCTTCAGGAATGACTTACAATGTGCATTTGTTAACACTAAGGGGGTTCCTTGCCACCAAAGCACCAACAACCCCAGGGACCTTATCTAAAAGGAGAACAATGATGAAAGCTGCAAAAAACTTAGTACTACACATACAAGTAATTTAGACTTTGTGATTTTGATTTCTATCCTCTGAGCTTACATTATTTACCATGACTGTTGTGTCTCCTTATCTTTACATTTCTGATTTCCCTTTAAGTAAAACTAAAGTTAGGGTTTCTAGATCACTATCTCCCCAAACTCATATCACATCTTTTATCCCTATCCCATTTACTTCTCTGTCCCCACAAACTTTCAGAATTTCTTGTTTGTTCATCTATATAATTCACTGATGTCTACATCTAGCTGAACATGACATGTCTTTTAAACAAACTGGTCCTCAGTTCCATTTTTAGCATGTGGCATTCTTGCTTTTCTCCTGCTCTGAGGCATTCTGTATTGTTTTCTTTGCTACATTATAGAAATCTTTGGCTTTTGTAACCTTTTCTTCTGTGTTATCAAAACATTTTCTTAAAAGACTTGAGATTCCATTACTTTCCAGCACTCCTTAATTTGCTTTCCTTTATGAGACAGAATCAAAAATTTTGTTCTTTGCCAAAAAGTACTTAAGAATTAGATGTGACTCTTACTGGGAATTTTTGTGTTTTAAATTCTGGTAAACCTATTTAAAATTTTTTATATTACGGTAAGCCGATTTTATTATATGTAATACAGAAAGTGCATAACTCACAGTATTGGGTGGATGAATATTATGAGATGAACACATATAGGTAACTAACATCCACTTGACCACACACAGCTTCCTAGTATACAAGACGTCTCCCTCCTGGCCACCATCAGTCATCAGCTCCTCTGTGGAACTACCATTCTGAATGAATGACTGAGACTGAATTTGAACTTCTGAGCTTAATACAAATAGATCCTGCTAGTGCATACATTTTTGTGCCATTCCAAAGAATTGAAGAGACCATTTAGAATGAGTATATAAGATGATCTATGTCTCTTTATCCCACCTCTCCTTCACTTCTAATTCTATTTTACATGTGTTTTTGATTATTTTATAGGACTTTTGTAGTGTCTCACCCTCCTGAACAAATAAATCAATGCATCCATTTGGAAAAGACCTTGAAATACATAAAAAGGGAGTAGTTAAAGGGGAGGGGGAAGGAGGACTATGCAAAGAACTATGGGAATACAGGGGGAAATAAAAATTCTCCAAATACACAGTTTTTAAAAAAGCCTTAAACACAAAAGGAACCCTACGGGGAAGGAAGAAAGCCCTTCCAGAAGCAATATGGTTGATAAATGAAAATCCCAATGCCAGAGGTAGGTTGCCTGCTATGAGCTGTTGACTGGAGGGACACTAGAGGTCCCCCAAACAATAAAGACCTTGTCAATATTTTTTAATATTTGACTTGCATATATTGTTTTTATATTTTTAAATTTTTATTTATTTATAATTACTGTGTGTGAGTGTTTTCCTTGAATGTATGTGCTTATGAATTATACAATGCTCGTAGAGGCCAGAAGAGGGTGCTTGGTCCCCTGGAAGTTGAGTTATAGGTGGTTATTAGCAGCCAAGAGGGTGTGAACTACATCTGGGTCCTCTATAAGAGCAGCCAGTGCTTTTAATCACTGAGTCCTCTCTCCAGACCCTGAATATATTACTTTTAATAATACTAAATGTATATCATTCATTTTCAGCCCTTTTCTTTATTAATATGCTCTACAGTACTATAAATTACTCTCAAAGCACAGATTTCATGGCCTAAAACAAGTCATGATATATTATGTTTATTGTGATTTCTTCCTAGATCTGTTTAGGTACCTAAATCTCTGAACACTTAAGAGTGTTGTAGCTAGATTTTTGTTCTTTATTCCTAGCTCAATCTTACTGTGTTCAGAGAACCTAAAGTACTATTTCAGCCTTTTTAAATGTCTTGAAGTTGATTCATGATCCTTTACTTGACCCCCAAATACAACAGAACCACTTAATATAGTATTTGGTACTGGTGGACCCTAATCAGCACAACAAAAGACTAGCATACTTTTCATATTCTTGCTTTGCTTATTTGGGGAAAGATGCTGGTTTTCATCAGTTATTGAGAGATGTTTGTTCCCCTGTTTGACTATGAGTTTATTTATTTCTGCTGCAGTTCTGTTCTTTTTACTTATGCAGCCTAGAAGTATTGTGGTTTTCTCATGGATTGATATTTGTCCTTATAAAGTTTTATTACTGTAGAGATGCTTTCTACTTTCTTAAAAACAGCAGAATTTTTGGAGCTGTGCAGCTCTTCTCCATGTTAAGCCTCAGTGGCTTTGGCAGCATTTCAACGAGTGAATGCTGATTCCCAGCACTTATGTTGCCCTTACACCTTCCTCAAAGTCCTTCTCCCAGGCAAAGGCTCTGCTGTAGTTTTTCACACCTGTCGGTTATTCTGAATTGTGGATAGATCTTGACAGCAAGAACCATCAGCACTGTGTTTGAAGAGGAAGCACATCTTACTGTTTTCTCCATTTTCTTTTTCCTTTTATATGCCACTATTTTCTTTTGAAAGTGCAAAGAAATGGTTAAAATTCTAGCTAGTTTTCTTCAGATCTACAATTCTGTGATGTGGGGACTTATACTAATGCCGAGTGGCTGTTTCCACTATGTGGCTGTTTCCCTGATGCCCAAAAGCCAACCCCTGGGAGGATTTCTTATCCATTAGTCAATCATCATGGACAGCACACACTTGGTTTTCATTTGAGCCTTACATAGTACCTGATTTGGGCTTCAGCCAATTGGATAAGAGTCCTGAAGTGACGACAGGTGCCCTGTTCAATAATTTTATTTCAGAGAGGGCAAAGACATAGAAATGTAAACATTAGGAAACAAATATTGAATTATTTTGTGAAATGCAAGGATAAGGAGAACACTGTTGAAAATGTTTTCTACTTTGATGCAGAGTGCTGGTAACATGGGGAAGGGAATTGAAACGGTAGGTAGCCAGAAAGGAGAATTCATTGCAAAATTAGAATAATCTTAAAAGCTAACCATTCTATCCTGACTATGTCCTCTTTTTTTATCCTTACAATTTGTTAAAACATTTTATTTATATTTTGTGTGTATAAATGCATTGACTGCACATAAGTCTACCTGCGTCATGCAATGCTGGTGGAGGTCAGAAGAGGGCATCAGATCCTCTGGATCTGGAGTTAGGGATTGTTGTCAGTCACTATGTGGGTACTGGGAACAGAACCTTGGTCTTCTGCAAGAGCAGCCAGTGCTCTTAACCCCTGAACCATCCCTCCAGCCTCATCCTTACATTTCTTTATTGACATGTATTCATTATACACAGTGTTATATTTCATAAAGAAATTTATTTTTCAAATACCGTATTATCTGACCATATTTACCACTACTCATTTCCTACCCTAAGGGTGTTCTTCCCTTTTCCCTCCTGCTATGTGTCCTTCCTTTCCCTACTTTCTCTTTGGTTTTAATGTCATATATATGACATTAAAGAGAAAAAGGGAGAATTCTAGTTCTCATAAGAGAAATATGTAATAATTGTTGTTCAGTGTCTTCATTAATTTACTTAATATAATGATCTGTAATTGCACTTATTTTCAAGAAAATAACATGATTTCATTCTTCTTTATGGCTGAATAAAATTCCATTATGTATGCATACCACATTTTCCTTATCCATCCATCTGTTCGTGGATAATAATCTGGTCCCATAATTTAGCTATTTGAAAATAATACTTAAGTAAACATGGACATTAAAGTGTCTCTGTGGTGTCCTATGATTTCGTCCTATGACTATATACCCAGGAGTTGTAGAACTCAGTTACACGATAGTTTTTATTTTAGTTTTTCTGAGGAAACTCACTACTGATTTCCATAGTGACTGGAATAATTTGCATTCCCACCAGCCACATATAAAAACTCCCTTTTTCCTACATTTTAACCAGCATTTGTTATTTTTTCTTTTAATTTAATTTTTTATTGAATTGAGTTTCATACATCTTTTTTATAAATTTTTAAAATTGTTTTTGTTCAACACGCATTAGTGTATTGTCTGCATGTATATAAGTGCACCCATGCTAGTGCAATGCCTACAGAGGTCAGAAGAGAGCATTGGATCCCCTGGAACTGGAATTAAGGACAGTTGTTAGCCACCATGTGGGTAATGGAAACTGAACTTGGGTCTTCTGCAAGAGCAACCAGTGCTCTTTAACCACTGAGCCATCTCTCTGGCCCTCATACAATACCTCTTTATCATATTAAAACCCCTCCCCTACCAGTATCCTTTCATGGCCCTTCTCCTACCAGATTTCATACACTCTGTCATATATGTTAAGAGCCATCAAGTAAAGTTTGTGTTCCCAAATATCCCTTAGTGTGAGTCCATCAACTAGAGCCTGGTCAACTTATCTAGCATCATTCCCTTAAAGAAGACCAATTCTCCCTCACCCAGTGGTGATCAGTTGCCAATTGTCCCTCAGCTAAGTTTTGGAGCTTCTCTACCCATTTTCCCACTTCTTTTTTGGGGGGGGTGGGGTCTGTTTGAGAAAAGGTCTCCCTCTAACCCCAGCTGCCCTGGAACTCAAAATGTAAATCAGGCTGGCCTTGAACTCACAGAGATCATCCTGCCTCTGCCTTCTGAGTGCTGGGATTAAAGGCATAGGTCACCATTCCTGGCCTCCATTTTGCCACTTCTATCCTGGATTTTTGTCTGTTTTGAGTTTTCATCGAGCTTGTGTATGCTGTTACCATTACTGTAAGTTCATTTGAGCAAGTTCCCAGCCACTGTTTCCTAGTGGCCATCCACAGTCTGTCTACCTCCTCTTCTGCAACGGTCTCTAAGCCATGAGTGACAGATTTAATATAGGAATCCTGTTTATGGACACACACTCTGCAGTCTTTTATTCTCTACATTTTGGCCATTTGTGGTTTTCCTTGTTAATCACCATCTGCTGCATGAGAAAGCTTTGCTGGTGAAAGCTCCCCTTTCCCTGCATCCTGGCATTTGGTGTCATTTATTCTCTTAATATTACTTATTTTGACCTGGGTAAATGAAATCTTAAAGTAGTTCTGATTTGCATTTCCCTAGTTACTAAGGATGTTGGCCATGTTTAATTGGGTCCTTTGTTTTCTTGCTTCAGCATGTCCTCTTGATCCTTCATAGTTGTGGAAAGTGTTAGAATAGCTTAGCTTGCCTTGCAGTTTAATCTAATTCTACTCTATTCCTTATGCCCATAGTGCTATCTTTTGTTCTCACAGCAAGAGGCTGCTCAGTTCCATTCGCAATTCTTATTCCAAATTTTAAGAAATTATAATCAATTGTCTCTAACTTTCATTAATCACAAAAACCTTAAATTAAACACCTGTTTAACAGAAGATATCCATATTCATAAATCTAAGCCTTTTTAATGATTGACTGCCTGTATTTATATCTGGATAACTTTGGTGAATCTCTATTCACCAGCCATTTTCAATCAATTTTTAATTATAAATTAAAGCTAATATTTCTCTCTTATAAACAAGTATAGGCTTAGTCAAGTTCATACCTTTCATTTCAGGTTCAGCATATCCTTGGGCATTGAAACTGCTTCTCATTTAATCCCCTTGTCATTGGTTTTACCGTCTATTTTGTCTGTCTACCCTAAAAAGGCAGAATATTTTTAAAAACAAAAATGTTCATATTGCCTTTTTTGCTTTAAGTCATTCATTGGTCTTTGACTGTCAGAACATAGTTTTAAATTATTATCAGTGAGATATCCTTCATAATCGAGCTTTTTCTGAAAGCCCCCACCCATGTTACTAAGATCTTAAATCCATTCAGACACCAAACTTTAATGATTTATTTGTCTGCTTCTCTGCTTTATGAGAGAGGTAATGTTCCAGGATTAGGGCCCATATGATCTTCAGTTTTATATTCCTAGCAATTATCACCATTCTGGAATGTGGCATGACTTCTATGTTGATAGAAAGCATGGTGCTTGAGAAAGGAGGCATTTGTATCTAAGCGACTCTTAACTAAAATATGTTTGTAAGTGGTAACCTAAAACACAGCGTTGTTTTCATTCCATACTCCACCATAAAAAAGATAATAATCTTTTTGACTGTTGAACCATTTGTAATTGGTGGAAATTGCTTATTTTTTGATTGAGCTTTTTGAAATTCATACATTTCCTACTCAAATCCAGACCTGGTCCCCATCCATACCTCCCCGTATCCCCCCACCAAACCCTATGCACTCTGCTATCCATGCTGATTCTTATTCATTCAGGTGTTTCTTAAACAATATAAAATCGTGCCTATGGGATATAGTTAAATTTGGACTTCTTAGTTCTAGGCTTGTTATTTTATGTACAACACTAAATCTGTCAGAGATTCAAAACTCATTTTTTCTAGGTTTTATTTCTCACAGTTTTCCATATGAGCAATTCTATGGTCATCAAATTACCTTCACATAACTGTGTGCATTTTAAGTCTGTTATATTTTCTACTGTACTTATTGGCTACCTTTCTTTCCTAGAACTGGATGTGTGCACTTTTATCATTTAAAACTCTATTATCTCCAACATAGAAGAATGTTTTATTTTGGAATGACCCTTCATACTAAATAAATAATTTTAATAGTTATTAATTCTACACAGAAAGTGATTTCTCTACTGATATTTACATTGATTCTAATGAAAAATGTACATAATAGTTGTGTACCTACTTTGAGGGCATTACAAACAACCTATTTATTAACGTTGAGTGACCTAATACCAAGCAAAGTTACCGTATACAATTATGCTTCCAGTATCCATGAAAATGAACAGGAAGACAGATTAGGAGCTAGAGCACTGAATTTAAAAATAACTAGGTGATTTAGGGATGCATATTTAATTTTAAAAATTACCTTGGATATAAAAGAAAAGGCCTTGATCAAGTCAAAATAATTGCTGAAGATCTGACTTGATCTGAGCAGTCTTCACTAGAATATAATAAACAGACTCTTTGGCTGGCCCTGGAGTGAGAACAGGAACAGGAATCTGTGATGACAACACTTGACATGGCTAGTGTCTGGGGTTTCCATCATTATATGTAGTGTCCTGTTCTGTTCAGCAAATTCCATGGGATTTTGCACCCCATTGACTGTACTAGTGACAAGATCTGATATCTGTCAGCAGACAAGAAAGACACAGGCACATCCTATACAGGTGCTGAGCTCTCCTGCTTTCTGTAGAGTATATCAGCTGGTTTGCTTCAATAATCACTTAACAGTCTGATCCATAGTCATTGAGTTTGGAAGGAAAAAAGCAGCTAAACATTTCAATGTGTTTTCAGTGATACATGCAAGGTACAGGTTATAATAGGGTCCTATGAGGTTACTGAATCTATCTTATGTTATAAATAAGGCAATTATTTGAGAAGCAAGTAGGTGCCTTTAATTCAACTTATTTTAATTTTTTCAGGTCTGGTTTTCCCTCTCTTTTCCAGTGTTTTTTTTTTGTTGTTGTTGTTGTTGTTTGTTTGTTTTTAATGACAGGTAGAGCTATGTGTGTGATAAACTATCAGCCAAACAGGTTTTATCTTTTTGCATCTCTGAGTGGATAAAACAAGGTCCAAAGAAAAAGCATTTCTCTGAAGGATATGTGTCTTTAGTCTGTATAGGTGAAGAATTTAATAGTCCAAACTCTCATACTTTTAAAGTCCCAGTAATAAGAAAAATGTTGGTTTATGGGTAACATCGAATTAAACAAAGCCACTATATAGAGATGGTTTTCAATGTGGGCTGTCAGAACCAGTGAGGGTTATGTGATTTTTATATTTAAAAATTGATTTAAACATTATATTGTTTTCATATATGCATATAAATTTTATAGCAGTGATGTTGAAAAAAGATATTAAACCGAAAAGAAGGATTCTCTCTGAGTCTAAAGTATTGAAGCATTACTATTTTCTTGAGACAATTAGTGATGACAACTTTGGAATCTGAAAAAAGAAATAGCTAACTTTATCAGCTCAGTGAAGATCATGTCACAGATTGATTTGTAGTTTGCTAGCATCTTAGATGTTGATGCACAAAAGTACTAGGGCACCTCTAAGAACTGCTTCATTTTTCTTTCATAGCCTGTGAACTCTGTATGTAAACTTCCATTTGCAGTTCTATAATACTATCACATTTACTATCCGAGAGCTCCATTCATAACAGAAGAGTAAAACAACCACCTGTTGGTATCTATAGGATAGATTCTATAATCTTACTTGGTTGTATAATTCACTGATTTTGTTCATGGCTCCAGCTACTATAGTCAAAGACTTTTTCAATTTATATCTTGCTATATGTTTTGTTGTTGCTCTTCCATGCCATGATTTGTTCTAATGTTCTTCTCATAACTTTTATCTGATTTTCTGAACTTTTCATATACAGATGTTCTGAGAATATGTATATTTGAGAAACAAAATAGAAAAATAATACAAAAATAATTTTCTTGTATACATCTAATTTGATTAGCCAGATTGAATATCATTCAATGAAGAAAATTACTTTTCTTCTTTCTTTTATTTTTATTTTTTGGAGACAGGATCTCCATGTAGCCCTATCTGGCCTGGAATTCATTGTAGACCAGGCTGGCCTCAATCTCACAGAGATCCACCTGCCTCTCCTTCCCAAGTGATGGAACTAATGGGGTGCACCACCACACCTAGCTTTGAAAAAAGTACCTTCAAATTACTGAGGAACTTCTTAGACTGTTGAGTAAGAGACAGATCTAAATGGGAAAGAAGTTGTTGCTAGACCCAGAATGCTAGAGGTACAATCCTGGTTCCAAAAGAAGTCTACATGTTTTTCTAGCTCCTTATTCATAAAATTGGAAGAAAAGTACTGAAAAAACTACAAAGTACTGAATCAAACCATGTGACACGCTAAGTCCTCGATACTGTGTGTACTTTTAGCTTGTAGGAGACAGGCTTGAGCCTAGGGTGAAAGTCTTATTGACATCCATACAGCAGGCCTGAGGCAATGGTTCAGCCACAAGGAATGTCTTGTGACATTTGCTCCCGTTGGCAAATCATGAGACTCATGCCTAGAGCTCGCCACTCCCTAATCACCACCCTTGGAATCCAAAATTGTAACACTTAGATATTGCACCCGTCAGGGTCATGTGGTTTCCAGGAATCCAGGCTCTGTAATCTGAAACCCAGTATGCTAATGAGGCATCCTCCCTGCTATTCTGTGATAGGACGTTAAGTCTGTTATGATAATAGGATGCTAAGTCTGTTATGCTAATAAGGTATCCTACTTGCTGTACTGTGATAGGACACTAAACCTGTTATGCTAATGAGGTCTCCTACTTGATGTGCTGTGATTGGACCACTATCCCTATGTAAACTTGTTCCTTCCTGCAATAAAGCAGACAGGTGTCACTGAACCTGGTCTCCTGTGTCTGAATGTGGCTTCACTGACACAGTCTCCTCACCAGCCCTGGGGTCCGGGACCGGGCAGAAGCAGTGATGACAAGAGGCAGCACTGGGCAAGCAGAAGGGCTGCCTCAGCACCAGGAGAGCAGAAGAGCGGCCTCAGCCCAGGGTGAGCAGAGGAGCAGCCTTGATGCCTGTGAAAATGAAGGAGTGGCACCCGTGAGAACGAAGGAGCAGCCACCGCTGGCGGTGACTGCATTAGCTATTTCACTTTACATGTGTTTCACAGTCTTTGCGAATACATTTAAACTGTCTCAAAGTCCAAGAAATATAATCTTTCATAAAAACATATTATTTATTATTTTTATTTTATGTGTATACCTGTATTGCCTGCATGTAGGTAAGTGCACCTGTGTTGTGCAATGCCCTTGGAAGACAGAAGAAGCTGTCAGATCCCTTGGAACTGGAGTTACAGACAGTTATTTGCTGCCATGTAGGTGCTGGGCTCAAACCCAAGTCTTCTGCAAGAACAGTCAGTTTTCTTAATGGCTGAGCCATCTCCCCAGCCCCAGAAAACATAATCTTATTGATCATTTTCAAATCCTGAAAGAAGGAAGCAGGTTCATTGTATCTGTAACACTTCACTTCTTAGACACTACCACACAACCGTAGAGAAAGAAATTTTAAAGGAAAAGGAAAACTACTGTGAAACAACTGTCTTGCAAACCTGAATTTGTACTTTCTCTCAATTTTGAGAATAACAGAATTGCATATAAACTGTTGTAGAAACGCTAAATGTTCATAGAAAGACAAAGGTAAAACAGCAACCACAACTACACATGTCCTGCCTAATTAGAGTTTCTTGTAAAATATGGGGGAAGAATAATTCCATAGAAAGACTTTCTTCAAAGAGTGAATTTCTCACAAAAGTTATAGTTCAACATTGTAGTAAAGTGTCAAGAGTGATAAAACCCATATGTGGATTGCTATGACCTCAGAAATCTTTGAAATTATAGAGGTTGTTTTGGAGTGCTGTTACCTTGGTTTCCAGAGCCCTTCTTCTGAATGTTTTGCTTGCTCCAGCAGCAAGCATTCTTGATAATGAAACTCATCTTGGTGCCTTAGAACAAAGGCATCCGTGAAGTGAAGCCCCATTTCCACTCCCATTTGTGGTCCCAAATTCTGTACAGTTCTTGTCAATATGCTTCCTCTCAACCAGAAGTTTTGCCTCAGTCCATTTACAGTAGAGTCAGCATCACATTTGCCCTAATGATTAAATTCCAACTACAGCTAATACTTTCTGAACTGATGATCTGGTATCATTTCTACCCAAGTGCCGAAGATCAAGGCTCACAGAAATAAAAAGATGTATTTAGATCTTATCTAAAACCTAATCATGTCAATTTTAGGTCATTTTATTCTTTTATTTTTTAACAGCAAAAATAATGAGTTTCATTGTAATCTTTTCAAATAGATACACTTGGATCATATTCACAAATATAGGTGTATAAATATAATTACTTGCCTTTCTGAGCCTGTCCTTTCAATTTTGTTTAAATCCTGAACCTCAAATCGTTTTCTAATTGTTCAAGGCTACAGATGAGTCTGGCATTGGAAAAATCTAAATAAGGTTAAAACCCCATAACTCTGTAGTTTGGGAATTGATAAACTTAATCTTTTTTTTTTTTTTTTAAGTCAGAATGCCATCCTTTCCTGGATGACCTGGAACTCATGATCCCTCTGCTTCAGCCTCCCAAGTGTTGAGATTACAGGTATGATGCCACCACACCCAGTTATTTGTGGATTCTTGATATGTGTGTATGTGTATATATGTAAGCAGGTGTACATGAATATGTGGACCTGTGTGTGTGTGTGTGTGTGTGTGTGTGTGTGTGTGTGTGTGTGTAGGCTAGAGGAAAACTTGGGTGCTATATCTAGTGGAACTCAGGTGTGGAAGAACAGGAAGAGCTCTTAGCCAAGAAGCAATTTCTTCAACCACAGAACCTTCTATTTTAAGACATGATCTCTCTCTCTGAAACTTGAGCTCATTAATTGGACTAGGTCCTCTGACTAAAGAGCTTTGGGGATCTGCCAGTCACTGCACCACCATCACTAGCATTCCAGGGGACCACCACCAGATTGGGTTTTACAATGATACTGGGAGTCTGACTTCAGCTCCTCATCCTTGTGCACCAAGCCCTACACTGACTAAGCCATCTCTTCGGTTCCAGAAAAATAATGTCTAAATTGGGTGTGATGTGGAATTATTTCCACAATTCCACAGAATGACCTTTCTCAGGCCAGCAATGCATTTTACTTTGATATGCAGAAAACTAAAAATTGAGCCTGCCTGATATTTGAGGTTACTTTCAGTCCTAAAATGTTGCAATTCCAGAGTATTCCAATGTGCTGGAAAGGATCGCTCAAATTTAATGCTATATATTCAGTTCACTGACAAGGAGATGGATTAAATATTTTAGAAATTATATACATCTGAGTTTAACTGCAGATTCTTCCTACTAGGAAATACCCTTCCATTCATCCTTCAAGAAATATTTTTTAGATATACTGTAAATTTTCTTTTTAAGTGAACTAATGAGAAAATCTGTTACAGCATGAGATGTTAGGACTACTGATTATTTTTGAGCCAGAACCTCACTACAAAAGCCTAACAAGGGCCCCACAACACTGAATACTAAGGACTGTGAAGCTTCCTGATATGATTACATACCCTCACCTTCACTAAGTTTAAAGTAAACAGCAAAATGATAGAATTCGACACAGCTTCCAAAACGTTTTCATCAAAAACTGTATGTTCCAGCATTTGAATGACTGTATCACTTAGAATTCATCCTATCTTTCTTGGGAGGATTGTTCCTAATACTAAAATTATGTTTCTGTGCCCCAGCCTTGGGGCAGCACCATTACTCTGCTAAGCAGCATACATTTCTACAAGTTCTGAGAGTGCAAACCAAGCTGCTGGTTTTCCTCCTTGGAGATTTGCAAACCCATTTGTTTTTAAGCTTTTTGGAAGGAAGAAAAAAAATTGGCTTTACATAAGAGCTGTGCTTTGTAGAAGTTTTGGAAATTTTAAATTGCAGTCAAGATCCCCACTCACAGGTGAAACTTTATCTGGTCATCTTGTCATTAGTACTGACAGTTCTGGCTGAGGTTGGAGTCAAGAAAAATGCTGGAATGAACCTGGAAACAGTCATGTATTTCTCATCCATCACCTCATAAATCACAACGTGAACATTGTCTCTGAAACAATGCTGCTTTATTGTAGGGTAATCCCCATTTATAGTTCAAGCTACTAAGCAGTGTTCAAGAATCCAGATTCTCTTCCATGCCCTGCCAAGCATAGCTGAGCCATGGTAATCATGACATTAGTCACCGATAATTAAAGTGGAAAGAAGGATCCGGGGCAATGATCTCATTCTCATACTGAGGATGAATGAAGTATGCTCAGAAGACATTCCATGTAGACTTATAATTAATATGTTCATTTACTTTTTAATATTACCATGATGACTGATGGTTAGATGTATAATGCATTTAGAAGATACTGAATTTATAAGTATGTACCTCAGAACATTATCTATGTCCATCAAGGATCATGGTATTTGCCATCTCATCTTCAGCTTGCAGAGTTGTGGGACAATACCAGTGTTTAATATCCTTGTGAGGCTTTATGGAGGAAATGGGGGAAAGATAATGATGACAATTGGGTAAAATTCTGATTTGTGTTCACAATGTTCTAGAAGCATAAATAAACCACTTAGGGAAATGTTCTCATTTAACTGTGCTGGCACCACAATATATCACTAAATCCAGAGAGCAAATGTAACTCTATGAGTATTTAATTTTGACTCAGGAACAATTATTGTCCCAGAAGACCATGATTATGATATAAAATATTTAAGTACAAGATGATAAATGTATTTTCCATTTGTAAATATGCACAATTACCATAGAGATAATGAAATGTGTTAACTGTTCATACCTCTACAGAAAAAAAGAGTACATGTGAAATTTCTACTTGCATTTATGGATATTTTGAGAAAGAATAGTTTCCCTCCTGGAACTATCATTTCTTCAGACAATCTAAGTACAGACACATTAGAATCTATGTTCCAGTTGTTTTCTTTCCTTCACAGTCAAATATTCAGAACTAATAACAATAAAATATGTATCAAAATCCTTAAATGATAGAGGATTGCCTTAAGTTTGGAGAAGAGAAACTCCATTTGAACCACATGAGACTATTCTCAAATTTTTCCATCTTTAACTTAATATTATTGCAAATTGGTGTTAATTTATGAGCTAGTCTCTTAAGCTCTAATTAAGAATACTCAAAGTTGGCAATCTTAGGAACAAACTAATATTAATATTTTGCATATGAATGAAACATAATAACCATCCTAGTCTCCATTCTTACTTGATCTCGCTCTCCTGAAACAGAAGCTTTTATTTTCCAATGTGTCTATCGTACCTTTCTTCTTGGGTGTCTCCTAACCCTTCATCATCAGCCTGAGTTAGGGTGAGTGAGATCTTGATTCCCCTTGCAATCCATCCCCATTATTGACTTTCTCCTTAGCATAATTATCCCATAGGTGTTTTGTGATAATACAAAAGAAGATTGACTATTTTCTCTAATCATTTTTCACATCCAACCAGTCACATATTCTTGGCAATGTGGCTCAGTGATCTTGAGTGTCATTTCATTTCAACTGTTCTATTTAGACTGTATTTTGCTTTCAACCATAAAGGACTCAGTTGTCCATCTAAACTTCGATGGCCAATGAATGTCTCAGTAAATGGCTGACCCCAGTGGGTCTCTGACTCTCATTTATTTTCTTACATCATGAAAAGATTCATCTCCTTAGCTTCTGAAGAGGAAAATAAACTACATATTCATATGTGAGTTTTCAAATGTTTTTGTGAAAATATATACTATAAATGGTCAGAATTTGATATAGCTAATAAAAGGAAGCTTGTAAAAGTTCTCCTTTCAGAGATAAACCTAAACTAAAATCCTATTCTGCATATAAGAAGAAGTCTTGTTACTTCCAACAGCTTAGAGAAAGTCTAGATCACATTTCAGTCTAGGTGCTTCTGATTGTATTTGGTTGCCATTTATAAAAGAATTCCAAACTATTGTGCCTACACAGTGTAACACGCAAAGGAACAAATCTTACATTCCCAACTGAAAAGTTTTGTTTTTAAAGATGGTTTTGTTTATATGTAAACAAATTTGGAAGAAAAATAAAGCCGGAATCATTTTTTAGTGAAAATAGTTTTCTTAATTTACTGAGATATGTTTTTGTTAAGGAAAATATATATTGATATGTTCCCCAAAACATCATCTTAATGAATTTTATCCCTCAATTCACAATATTAAAAAAGCTTGAATAATGAAAATTATCCATCATTATGCATTTTTCCCATTTTACTAATATTTGCAAATTACAGACTTATGACAAGCAAGTCAAATTTATCCTCTCATCTACATAAATTTCTGAAAATAAATGCTCATAATTCATATCTTATCCATATAAATTTATTTAAAATTTTGTATATATATGTAACAGGTTAATTTATTTTTAAATTCTTGAAAACTTGAAGATAATCTGAATTTTATCTCTAAGACATCTTTACATCAAAATTAGAACAAAATAAAAAATGTAGTTTGTGCAAATAAAAATATGCATATGTGCATATGCATGTATACTAAATTCAGGTTTATATGATTACACAAGGGTATAAAATTATGCGGCTTGTATGACTGCCCTTTTCTCATGATCAAATTGCTAGTATAGGATCTTGCAAACATGAATAATATTGCTTTGGGGTACTTATGAAAAATAATTCTTGAAGTGCATGGAAAATATTTTCTTGGTATAATCATTTGGTTCCAGTGTCTGTTACTATCATCATGTGGGGAAAACATAAAAAAATTTTTTAAAAGCAATTTTCACATAGCTTTGACACTTGTATGAATTTTACAAAGGATACAGCTGTCACTTTTTTTTTTTGCTATCACTGTTTTGGATGAGCAACTGGATTCAACAGTTACCTGCCGTATCTTCTGGAGGGCTTTTTCCAGAAGCATATGAGAATTTAATGAATTGCCTTCCTTGTTCAGTCAGAAGACAGGAGGGGAGCTGTGGTGAGCTGATCTGTTAAAAAATCTTGTTAAGTTAGGTAAAGTAAGAGTTACAAATGAGAAACAGACTATTGGGTCCCCTGAGGTCAAAGGGGAAGTTGAGTTTGTGTGGGAGGGTGGCGGGGGCTTACAGGGGTCAGGGGTAGGACAAATCCCTTACCCACCATCTCAAACACATTCTAGATTAAAAAGGGGTAGTTTCCATAAACAGGAGTATATCAAATCTCTCTTATAACATAATTAAATATTTTAATCTTCAATTATATTTACATAAGTGAATAGAATTATAACTAAAACAGTGGTTTTTAAATGTATACTTAACAAATCCCACAACTGTCTCAGAAATAATATCCTAAGATACAGATACTTGTTATTCAATACAGTGAAAATACCCTGTGTAAAATTCTGGATTTTCTATTTGTCTGCAAGAACCATTACAGACACAGTGTTGGGGTGTAAATATTTTCAGGAATCCGACCATTATTAAATTTCCATGCACCACTGTGAAGTTTTAGCATTTTTGATTATATTTAAAGTGTTTTTGGTTCTTTGTTTGTAATAGGATGAATATAAGAATGTCTTAAATGGAAACAAACGTCATTAAGGAACATTGCTAACCAAATAAGAAAAGCCTTATTACCTAATAACTTTGTCAGGCTAAATATTGGAGCTGTCATTCTGGTCTTCTTTTTCTCATGAATTAAGTTTCATGTGTCTGGCCAAGTTTTTCTTCAATGACAGAAACCCCTTCCATTTAGTCCTTTAAGAGTCCCTAAAAGTCTCAGTATGTTCTGCATGCAGTCAGGAGAGGCAGGGCCAGTTCAACATTTTTAGGTGTGTAAGTTTACATTTCATTGTTGTCCAAATTGTGTTTTCCATGTAGACTCCTCTGAAACTAATCCATTGAGTAGGATTTGCATTCTTCTAACCTTTGTTACATATGTTTAAATACAGCATGACTGTTAAAGGGTATAATCCATATTACAGGATACTATTGAGATAGTACTTAGGAGTCGTCAGATCTAACCACCTAAGCACTGTTTTCTTCCCTTGCTAGGCCATTCCTAATTAGTGTGCTCTTTTGCATTTTTTTTTTGCTTGTTACCATTTCTACAATGTTTATATATTAAATGACAGATTAGTGAATATAAACTAAGAGGTCTAGACTGATGATTTTGCTTGAGTTGACTTTATTCTTATCAAATGCACTGTACTCCAAACTGCTTGAAATGCTTTACAAACATTACCTTATTTAATCCTTCAGGGACACAATGCTGCAGGTTCTACTTCCACCCAAGAGAAAAGGCCATAGTAGCACAGAGGACTCAGGTGACAGATCCTCAGTAGCAGAGACTCAAACCTAGGTGGACTACGCACTTCCATCTGCCGTTCCATTTATGATACTCTGGGAAAGTTATTCAAACTTTTCAGACTTTCCTTTTCTATAAAGTGGGTCTGGTTAATGGTCCCTACTTCAGAGAGTATAAACATTAGGTATGAAAACAAGATGCAATGTTTTAACCTGTGCTGGGAGTATAGAACTAACCATTTTTAACCTGTGCTGGGAGTATAGAGCTAACCAGCTAGCTTTTATGTCACTTTCCTTTCTGACTTATTGATTGAGAAGTGCCGTAACTGCCTTATAAAGAGAGTTACATAAGCAAGGTGAATTCTTCCCCTCCCACCCCGATCCTGAACCTCCATGTACATTGTATACAATTACCTTAGTACACTTGTATATTCTCAGAAACCTTTCCTGCTCTCAGTACCTGCTGTACCTTACACTCCCACCCTTTAATCTCAGTCAGTGGGGAAATAGGATGTAAGACACATTTTGCAGATACATTTTTCTATTTGGTCACAAATTTTCCCAGTAGATACAATCTATGAAAGTGAATGTGAAGAAAATGAAAGCCAGGTGCAGAAGGAGAGAACAAAAACATAGGGAATGTATTACTGAGTTGGCCCTAGTTTTTGATAAGCTGATCATATACACAGTCATGTAATACATTTCCAGTGGTCCAGATAAGCCCCAGAGCAGTCCATCAAGGTTAGGAAAGAAGAGTAATTTCTTCTGCCAACTCTTGTTTCCTACTAGTCAAAGGTCTTCCATGGGTCTTTAGCTCATACTTCAGTGTGTGTGCCCACATACCAAGCAGATCTATCACATCTTTTGCTTTAAAGGCAATAATAAATACACAAGGTGAAAGGGTACAGTTATTTTAAAAGCCTGTAAGGCCTTGTCCATCTGTGCTCTTGGTAATGTGAAGACTGGAACAGCCAGCACTGTCAGTCCCTTGGTAAGTAACAGATGCCACAGATGGCTGTAGAGCTTGTTCCTATGATCTGAAAAAGAGCAGACAGGGGAGCTGCACCCATGAAATTGAAACAGATCTGTATACTGACAATGACAGTCGACATGCCAATGTGCAAGATCCTACCTCTAGAGGAAGAGCTATTAAACTTTTCTTGGATGTCTATTAGAATATTAGAATACTATTATCAGGTAAAGAAGGATAATTGCTTACTGGGAACATAGACTGATTACTGAATATATGTAATTATTTCTATTGCTGAAAATAAATGTTTTGAAACAAAAACTTGGAATTATTAAGCTGGCGTTTTTGAATTAATAATTGGAAAGAAGTTTTATCTTATGCTTAAGTAAAGCCTGATGTGAACAGAAATGAGATATTCTTGAATATTAATATATATTTGTATGATATCAAATTATTGCTCTTTCACCTAACAGTAATCCAAGTGGTAAGTTTGTGAGGTGGATAAACAATTGTATCCTTTTTACTTTTTCTTTATTTTGGTATGTATGCTGTGTTCATGTGTGTGGCATATGCATATGTTTGGGGAACTTGAACTTTGAATGTATATTTATAGAGGCCAGACTTTGAGTTTAGGTATCTTCTTCAATTGCTCTCCACCTTAGATTCTGAGCCAGAGTCTCTTTTTTTAACTTTAAAATTTTTGTTTATTTATTTATTATTTTTATTTTATGTGTATGCATGTACTGCCCGCATGTGGTAAGTGCACCCATGTTGTGCAATGCCCGCGGAGGTCAGAAGAGTCTGTCAGATCCCCTGGGACTGGAGTTACAGACCGTTGTTAGCTGCCATATGGGTGCTGGGATTCAAACCCCGGTCTTCTGCAAGAACAATCAGTGTTCTTAACCACTGAGCCATCTCTCCAGTCCCAAGCCATAGTCTCCTAATGAACCCAGAGTTATCCTTTTTTGGCTAGGCTAATTGCTCAACCAGTTCCAAGGATTCATCTGTCTCTGACTCAGAGTGCTGTGGTTACACAGGCAGCTGCTGCCAAACCTGGGTTTTACATGAGTTTGGGGGATCAGGACTCAGGTCCTCATGCTTGTGCCCCATTGAACCCTCTCTAAAGCCCCCTGTGTCCTTTTTTTGATTATGAATTTTCCTCAACTTTTAAAATCACATTCAGAGCCTCCTGTTTCACAAGTGGATATGATTTACTTTAGTGCCGTGCAGTGCTTCACTGAATGAAGGGTGCTCACAAATCTCTGCTGGCGTAACCAAATGAAACATTATACAGAGCTATTAAATCAATGAAGCCATATAACTAAACATTTAAAAATCCTCATAAAAGATAGTTTAAACTATCCCATGCTTTGGAAACAGATTTGAGCAACACCTCATTAGCTGAGCAACCTGGCAAATTCGTTATCTTATCTAAAACTCAATTTATTCTTCTGAAAGATGGCAACATTAATACCAATCTTATGTTGCTATTTTGACTTTCAGAATTAAATAATTTACAGGTATACTATCCAGTCCACCTTACTGATCAATATGGGAAGATTTCTGTCAGAGGGATGGTGGGTGGGTGTGGCTCACACTGGCTGATACGCAACTTGCCAGAATTAAGAGCATGAAACGACTTTGTAACAAAATATCTACGAAGACTTTAAGCTTTTTCTAGGTCACAATGCCTCAATAAATTTATCCTAAATGAGCCACATTATTTTTAGATATAGAAAAAATTATAATGAAGTAACATGAGCTTGGTGATGTGCCTAGCTACCCATGAGCACTGGTCTGTGTTTACAAGTTGCGAAGATCATGGTACACTGCTTTTTGCCAAAATTCACCTACTTGTAGTCAGGGGTGTTCTATGGATCTTCTCACTTGTGTGCATGTCTTCATGCCAAATCACAGGATATCAGGTTCATTTTCTAGTCAAGACTTTCTGCCCTATTATCTACTCATCAAGAAATTACATGACTGATTTGGGTCTTTTAGTGTTCATTGGTTTCCAATCATACTAGATATACTTAACTGAATTTTTCTTAAAAAGAAAAGCTGGCTCACAATCATAACATAGTACACAATGTTCATAAAGTCTCTCTCTCTGTGTGTATGTGTGTGTGTGTGTGTGTGTGTGTGTGTGTGTGTGTGTGAAGCCTGGGTATATGTTTACATGTTGAGGATCTAACCCATATCCTTGCAGTTCCTGCCCAGAAATCTGCCACTGAGTTCCCTCTGCAGTCCTATGACTACTGTTTTGTCTGTAAGCAGTACCTCAAACAGTTACTAACCTCTCTTAGATTTTTTTTCTAAGCTCATTTCATTGACTGTTTCCATGTTACAAGACATTTCTGTTGGGTTAATCAACAAACTGTATTTGAGACTAAATCAGCCAGTCTTTCATGAATTATAGTGGAAATGTAAATGAGAGAAATCACCACAGGAATTAAGTAGCTCATGAACAAGCGTGACTTGCTGGTTTAAACTATCTTTTATGAGGATTTTTAAATTTTTAGTTTCACTATGTCATACATGGCATACTGGAGATTAATTTGTCTAAATGCATTAGCTAAAGTCAGTATTTTAAGCTTTATTTTTAATATTTAAAAGAGTACTGGCAGCCAACCACATAGTTTGTCCATGGCAAGGGACCAAGAGACTCTGTCTAACATTAGAATGTTTCATGTACTGTTGATCTAAACGCATCTGGTAACCTCTGACTTTCTTTCCAATTCAGCCAAGGTACTGCACAAATATTAACTCTGATGATATCCATTCATCTTAGTGTTGATTGAGGAATTTGTGGGCACGACCTTATTTAAATGACAGGATTGTGTTTATCTTGCTCAAAGAAACTAGGAGAAAAGCCGAAGAAATCCCCTTGTCAAATAAAAGAGAATATTATTCAAAGAAGCTGGTCAACAGATTTCTCATAGTTCCATACAACGAACGATCCTCAAAATTTTAGAAAGTCCTCCTGTAATACTCAGCTTGCATTTTCTATTTTTCAAAAGGGAAGCGATTTATCTAGATTTTGAATCAAGCACAACTTCGAGGCTTTTCTTCTACTTTTGCATTCAGAAATTGTGGAAATGGTGATAACTGTCTCACAAAAAAGTTCAATTCTAATTTTTTCGTTATCTGTAACATTTCTGTTCACTTCAGATAAAAAGAATTCTTCCGATTTTTTGTATATTTCCCCTTGTTCATGAGTTAACTGCTCATTCCTTGCCCTTAGAAAATAATTTCCTTCTATCTCTACTACATGAAAAAGCTCAAATTTTACTATACTTCTGTATTCTTCCAAAATGCCAGTGCATTGTCCCATCTCATGCAACTGGTGATTGATTGAAAAGCGTGTATAAACAAACCTCTGTAGAAAGGGATGCATTCTGTTTTTCCCTTAAACATTTATCTAGTAGTAACTTATTATGCATTCAAGAATAACTTGGCATTTATTCTCTTAAAAGTAAATCAAGGGGACTATAGAAATGGCTCAGCGGTTAAGAGCACTTGCTGCTTTTCCAGAGGACGAGTTCAGTTCCCAAAACCTATGTTAGACAGTTCATAAGTCCTTGTAACTCAAGCTCCAGAGGATCCAATGCCCTCTTTTGGCCTCCACAGACACCTACACACATGTAGAGGTGGGAGGGAAGTGGGGAGAGAGGGAGGAAGGGAGAGAGAGAGAGAGAGAGAGAGAGAGAGAGAGGGAGAGAGAGAGAGAGAGAGAGAGAGAGAGAGAGAGAGAGAGAGAGAGAGAGAGAGAGATTTAGAAGCAAATAGAAACAAAGAAAAACTTTGAATCCCAAGGATGAGTTGGTTATTCCTATCTGTATATTTCTGTTTCAATGCAGTCAATTTTATTCAGTTTAGGGGAGCTTTCCATGCAAGCAGCCCTTTTCAGAAAGACTGACAGTGTAACTTCAAACAACCAGAGCCTGCTGAGTTCTCCTGCCCTCTGAGAAATATGCGTCAATGAATTATAGAAAAGTACCAAGTAGCAGAGACAAGTGATTATATAATTCATTTTTCTTTCCCTATTTTGCATGGGTTCATTTATAAATCCATATTGCTGTACTTGACATATTGACCAGGCATGTGACATTTTCATGTAAGACATTTTGGCCAATCATATGATGAAATTTAACTCCTCTTTGCACTTAGAAAATTTTATGAAAAGTATATAGCTTTCCCCAGGTAGTGAGTTAAAAATGCAGACAAATTTAGAGTAGATATATCAAGCTTTCTTATGCCTTGCAATTCTCATGATTTAACCATTCCCATTAAATTAGTAGTAGCAGTAGTAGTTGTAGTGTGTGCAGGCATGTGCAAGCCATGGTATTCGTATGAGGTCAGAAGACAACTTCAGAAGTCAATTCTGTCTTTCCACAGCATGTTTTGAATGGAATTCAGGTGGTCAGTCATGGGTGGTAAGTGAAGTGCTTCCACTAGCTAACCCATGTTGCCACCTATATTATGATCAACTTTCATTTTCAGAATACAGCAGACATGCCTCTTAATCAGTCATAAATATTGTTTCTTATAAGTTGTTTCTTTGTATAATTTGGAACTTACTAAGATATTTTAATTAAATATCTCTACCTATTATCAGGCACTGTAGAAAGATAAATGTCTGTGACAGTAATGTAGTCTTCCCAGCAGAATAATAGTGTTGACTTATATTTATCAAAAAATTGTGTAAAAGTATTTCCTTGATGTTGAGAAACTTGAAACCTCCCATCTTTATATAGCAAAGAGTAAACTGGAAAATGATAATTACTTTATAAAACTTTCACAATATATCCCATCAAATATTTCTTAACCTCTAAATGTATATAAAGTGTAACTGAGTAAATTAGGACACAGGTACATTGAATTGCATCTCTGAAATTCTCTGAAACTTATCTTCTTATAATTGTATGTAGATGTAGGTAACAAAATGTAACTGTAGTGCCTTACATACTGCCTGTCTTGTCTACAGTTTAGAATTTAAAATATTCCAAAATAGGATTCTTTTGCATCCAACTTAGTGTCAATTTTAAATCTCTGAACCTGTTGACATTTGTAAAACTATTATGAATTACTTGAAACATTTGTAGTGCATAAGTAAACAGAAAGTCTTGCTTCATTTATTTCAATGGTTGTGATATTTACCCATCATGAAATTGAACCTTTTGTCCTTTTGCCAAATATGACCACAAAAGGAGCATCCCTATTTTCCCAGGAGTAATGGGAATTTGGATCATGCTTCTTCAAGTAAATGCATAAGTAAATATGTGGGGTTTTTAGGCCCCCCCCCAAAAGGCTATGGTTTTCTTTTTTTTTTTGGCAAGGAAAATGAATTCTAAAACCCTCAATCATTTACCAAGTATCATTTTCTTCTGATCTCCCAGAGGCCTGATCAACAAAGTTCCAAAAGACACACTACTCATTTTAGGGTGACCAGCAGCCTGGGTCCCTGAGGGAGGACTTGATGCATGTTAATGCAAACCTCCACTGCTCATGTATTGAAAAGTTAGGGAGCAAGCAAAAGAGGACCTTAGTTCCCAATGCACTATTTAAGTAGATCTCTGTGCCCACAATGTTTTACTAAAGGATGTTATGCTTGATCTTTGCACATTATGCTGTTGTTTCTATCTAGCATTGCTAAAGTTATAATATTCAGAGGGACTGCGAAAGATGCTGTTTTACTATGGAATTATTTAATGTGCTTCTTAAAAATATAGGGAGAATGAAGATAATTATAGACAAGGTTAATTAAGGGATATTCATTTACTTATTTCAATAAATATTTTCTTTATAATATTTAATACAATGTAAATAATATGTAAAATAGCATTGCGAAAATATTGACCTGAAATATGTATACATCCGTACAGATGTAATCCTTCCCACTCCTCTCCTGCTCCCTAACCCCTATCCTCTCTGTACCCTTCCTTCCTCCCCACTCCTCTCCTGCTCCCTAACCCCTGTCCTCTCTGTACCCTTCCTTCCTCCCCACTCCTCTCCTGCTCCCTAACCCCTGTCCCCTCTGTACCCTTCCTTCCCCTCCATTCCTCTCCTGCTCCCTAACCCCTGTCCTCTCTGTACCCTTCCTTCCCCTCCATTGTTCTCCTGCTCCCTAACCCCTGTCCTCTCTGTACCCTTCCTTCCTCCCCACTCCTCTCCTGCTCCCTAACCCCTGTCCTCTCTGTACCCTTCCTTCCCCTCCATTCCTCTCCTGCTCCCTAACCCCTGTCCTCTCTGTACCCTTCCTTACCCCCCACTCCTCTCCTGCTCCCTAACCCCTGTTCTCTCTGTACCCTTCCTTCCCCCACACTCCTCTGCTCCCTAACCCCTGTCCTTTCTGTACCCTTCCTTCTCACATAATCACCCTTTGCCAAATCTCACTCTGTTGGTGTTCATATAAACTTCTTTTATTATTTTTAATTTTTTATTGAATTTTTGTGTATTACATATAGAACATCACAATCAAACTTAATCAACTTTATACCCCCTTCCCCACTGGCACCCTCACATATCTCCCGCCTAGAATTCAAACATTCTCTCATTTGTGGTAAGGCCTATTGTGTCAAGTTAGTGTCCTCGGAACTTCTTAAAGCCTCTTTGTCCTTTCTAGGTTCCTAGGTTCTCCCCACTCTTATCTTCAGATGAATACGTTTAACCTTTAAAAGCTAGGATCTGAATGTAAGAGACAAAGTACAGTACTTATTTTTCTGGGCCTGGGATACCTCACTTAATACACTTTCATTTCCACCCTTTTCCTCAACATTTCACAATTCCATTTTTCTTTATGACTGAATGAAATTGTATTGTGTGAAAATGGCACATTTTCATTATTTCTTTATCTTTGATGGACATTTAAGCTAACTTCATTTTCTTGCTATCATGAAGAGAGCTGCAATAAACATGGTTGACAACACAGGAGTTAGCTCCAAGAACTAACAAATGGGATTACAACCAGTAAAAACGCTCTGTATAGAAAAAGAAACTATCAACAAAGTAAATAGATAACCTCTAAATCAGGGAAAAATCTTTTCCTGTGATACTTCAGACAAGGGACTAGTATCTAGGATATGAAGTGCTGTTAAAATTGAACCCCAACAAGAAATGCCTATTAATAAATGGGCAAATGAACTGAAAAGATAGTTCTCAAAAGAAGACATAGAAATGACTAAGAAATATTTTATAAAGTATTCCACATCCTTCAGAGAAAAGTACATTAAAACTCCTTTGAGAGCCCATCTCACCACAGTTCGAAAGGCTATCATCAAGAAGACAATGAGGGGCTGGAGCGATGACTCAGCAGTTAAGAACACCAGCTGCTCTCACAGAGGACCAGGTTCAATTCCCAGTACCAATATGGCAGCTAACAACTGTCTGTAACTTCAATTCCAAGGGAATCTAACCCCCTCTTCTGATCCCTGCAAGCATTGCACAGCACAGGCACACTAACATACATGCAAGCAATACACTCATACACACAAAATAAAAATAACAAATAAAAATTTTTTTAAAGTTTTAAAAAGAAGACAAATGCTTTTTGAAAAACCTCCAAACTTCTTTCCATAGTGGCTATACCAATTTGAACTCCCACCAGCAGTGGATAAGAGTTCCCCTTTCTCCACATCCTCACAAGCATTTGTCTTGTTTATTGTTTGTTTTCTGGATCTTAGCCATTTTGAATTGGGTAAGATGAAATCTCAAAGTGGTTTTAGCACGTCCCTGAGGACTAAAGATGTTGAATACTTTTTAAATTATTCTCAGTTATTTGCATTTCATCTTAGAGAATTCCCCGTTCAGTTCCTTGCACAATTTTTAATTGGGTTTTTTGTTTGTTCAGTGTTCAGTTTTTTAAGATGGGATCCAATCATACCACTCTTGTGAATGTAACCAATAGACTCTATACCTTATTACAGAAATACCTGTTCATCCATGTTTCTTGCTGCCCTTTCCATAGTAGCCACAAACTGGAAACAGCCTGGATTCCCAACAACTGATGAATTGCAGCCTCTTTTCAAAGAAGGAAGAGGTAAAATGACTAAGAATGCTAAGTCTTCGTCGTTCAAAGAACTAGAGATGAAAACAGCTTATGGATTTGGCTAATAGGCAGTCAGGGATGATTTTAGGACAGCTTTATCCAATATAGTTCTAAACAGCTAAGAACAAAAGGAAGTAATGTAAAGGACTAAATTCCTAACAAATGGGTGCTTGAGTGAAAAGATGGTGTGCTGGGTAGCTTTAGAGTCAACTTGACACATCTGGGTTGAGGAAGCTTCAATTGGGGAATTTCCTCTATTAGACTGGCCTGTGGCCATGTCTGAGGGGCATCTTCTTGTTGAGTGATGTGGGAGGGCCCAGCCCACTGTGGGTGGTGCCACCCCTGGGCAGGTGGGCCTGTGTTGCATTAAGACAGGAGGCTGAGCAGGGGCCAGGGGAGCAAGCCAGTAAACAAAGTTCCTCTATGGCCTGTGCTCCAGCTCCTGCTTCCAGGTTCCTGCCCTGAGTTCCTACCTTGGGCTCCCTGATGAACTGTGACCCGGGAGATGTAAGATAAATAAACCCTTTCCTCCCCAAGTTGGTAGTGGTCAGAGTGTTTTGTCACAGCAATGAAGAACAAACTAGGACAGATGGCATACTTCCTGCTTCTTCTTGGTCTGAGACCTGGCAAACTTTTTCTCCTGCTGGTGGGGCCCCTTTTCTATCTGACTGGTTCTGATCAGTTTAGATAAGACCAAGGCCTGAATGGGCAGCTTAGAGCTGTTATCTATGGACTCTCTTCTTTAAATTGAAAAATTCAAAATTGGGGAGAGGGACCTGACTCAAACCAACAAAAACACTTAGAGGACCCAAGCCCTCTTGGGGGCTTTGCATTTGTCAGTTTCCAAGTCCCCTCTGTACTTGTGGTGAGCTTTTCTCTCTGTGTAAACAGGTGCATGTCTGAGTTTCTTTAGTAAAGTCTGTTGTATGTGAAAAAAAGAAAAGACAAATGTGAGGAAGGATATGGGGGAGAATGTAATTCAGGAAGAGATTCACTGAAGAATCACAATAGATCTTGTTTTATTAATGATTATATAACTTATTTCAGTTTTCTCTAGAAATGAAATCAATTTTCATTTTCATAGTTCATCTAAAACTCCCTCCTTATAGATCTTATTTTCTTCCAATTTTCTCTGACATATTTATTGTCCAATTTAATTACATGTATTTTTTTTATTTCCCTGTGAATGTTTAATTTTGCATATCAATATGAGTTGAAATGTGTCTATTAATAATTTGTTTTTCATAAGTGTATTTTAAAATAAAATTTATTTTAAAAATATATTATGTAAAACATAGTTTCTAAAATCAAGCAAGCTTTAATCAAGATAAAAGTATTTTCCAGAATCATGATGAGTACTAAAGGCTTTCTTTAAAGGAAATAATGCTTTGAACTGTTAGGCTATAGATAATTGAGCATATGAAAATTGATAAATAGAAACTTGCCTCTAAGATTTGATAAAAATCTTTATAAAAACCTACATGTACACCAGGGGTCATGGCATATGTCTTTAATGCCAACACTTGGGACCCAGAGGCAAGCAGATCTCTATGAGTGAGATAGGAGCCAGCCTGGTCACAATAGTAAGTTCTAGGCCACCTGAGGTTACAGGGAGACCAAAAAAAACCAACCAACCAAACAAAAAAAAAACCAAAAGACAAACAAACAAACAAACAAAAAACAGCAGCAACAAACAAACAGGGGCTATAGAGATGGCTCAGTGGTTCAGGACACTGGGTGCTCTTACAGAGGACCCAGTTTTGGTTCCCAGAACCCACGTAGACATTAATGAACATCTGAAACTCCAGTTCCAGGGGATCCATCTCCCTCTTCTGGCCTCCATGGTATTGCACGTCATGTATGCACTTGCATACATGCGGGCAAAATACTTATACACTGAAAATGGAAATAAATAAACAAAATACATATTTGTTCTCAGGCTATATAGGTCAATAGGAGAACGAGCATGACTGAGGCCCTTGGTTTCAACTCTTAGTACCTCAAAAAAGAGCAAAACAAAAACAACATGAGAAATTGGGTCAAAGGCTGCTTTAAAACAAACAGCTGCTATCCCCAACCTGAATAAACATTATGTCATTATGTCAACAATAAACTCTCACTAAGTATAATTTATGATTATGCATAATGAGTGAGAATTGTTAACTAGTAATGCTAGTGCAACTTAAATTGGATCAAGGATCACATCTTTTAAAACATGCTATCTACTTGCTATAATATAAAATAATGAATGAGGATGCCTATTTCTTAAACAATTTTTAGACAGTCTGATGATATATCTAAAGTACAGTATTTTCTCTCCCAGTTTAAATTGAGTTAGATGTATGCCATTTTAAAACATAGTTCCATTTAGATTTATAAAATGCATGAAAAAAATAATTAAATGTATAGTTTTTAATGGTATTATTGTTTTTCTGTGATTAACAAATGAGTTTTAATATTTTAAAATGTTAGCCTAAACACCATCAACAGAATGGATAATGAAATGAATGGATGATGAAAATATAGCACATATTACAACAATGGATTCTATTCAGCAGTAAAGGGAAAGGAAATTATGAATTTTATGGGAAAATGAATAGATCTGGAAAGTATTGCTTTAAATGATGTCACCTGGACTCAGAAAGATAAGAATCGTATGTTCTCTTTTATATGCATATTCTAATTTGTAATGTTTGTATGTATATAATAAAACTCCATAAGAGACCATAGAGGGGAACAAGAGGTCTCAATGATGCAGGGAAGGGAGAAAGGGGAGAAGGGGGCAAAAAGCAACAAAACTAAATTTTGTCTGAAAAAATTCCATAATTAAACCTAATATTTCTATGTTAATAAAAAGTGATTCTATGGAGAAAGTAGAAATAAACATGTTAATAAATGAAAGTTATGCTATTAGATTTCCTTATGGGGGAAAAAGTTAAAAAAGGATTATTTTGAGATTCAGCAAAGTTCATTCCAGGACATTTTATGCTATCTATGCCTCTCCGGGGAGAGGGCAGGAAATGAGAGCATTCAGAACGCCACTCTGCACTCCCTCTCAGCAGCCACAGACCTCGCAAATGGCCTTTTGGTCATCTGAGAATGTTCTTGAACGCCTGCCTGCAAACACCTTTCCACACTGTGTCCCTTACGCTATTTTTACACAAATGAATTCTTTCAAACGAACTTTACTCATTTATCCATTATAAAGTACACACAAAAAAAGATTTCATTCAAAATAATCTATTGAACAATTTTATTAGAATTATCTTAGATAATTATTTAATTCTAATATCTTAATTAGAATTGGCTTATGTCAGTCAAATCAACAAAACTGGCATGTAAGCAGAGACATAAGTTGAAGTGTAAGAACTAAAGGTTTTCTTTAAAAAAAAAGGAACATTAGATTTTTGTGGTATAGTATTAACATGGAATATTTATGTATAAGTAGAATTTAATATCTTCACAGGGGTTCTTTAAATATTAGACTGAGCCATGTACATTGCTGATATTTATATCTTTCTGACCTGAAACCATTGATAACTTTGTATGCTGTAATGCATTATCTGATAGAAAATAACCTCCTAATGTGGGCTGAAATTTTGGGAAATATGAAGTTACACTGAATTAATTGAGAAGGAAGACCATGTCACAGGAGTGGCATCAGAGAGAGTCCACCCTGTATTCAGACCTGACCTTATTATTTACTAATTGTACAGTTTTAGGAAATTCACCAATACCTGTTGATAGTTACTATAGTTACTTCTTTTCATAATATCCCCAAACACTGTTGCAAGGATTAAGACAGCAATGAATGTAGTAAGAGTACTCTACAAACTGGAGAGAACCATAAAAAAT
Organism: Nannospalax galili; assembly: GCF_000622305.1. Taxonomy (NCBI): domain Eukaryota; kingdom Metazoa; phylum Chordata; class Mammalia; order Rodentia; family Spalacidae; genus Nannospalax; species Nannospalax galili. Next base: position 1,016,971 of record NW_008360307.1, read on the forward strand.
AAGATAATATGCAGGCTAATGCTGTCTTGTAAAAGTGAGATGAATAATGAGAAAAGCAAGAAAAAAATTCTCTTGTATAATAACTGATTCCTATAATAAAATGAAAAAAAATATTGCACTTGTTGCTTTAGATCCCATATGCATTTTTAAGCTATGATATCTGCTAGTAAAATCCCTAGGCAAGGCCATTCCTTTCCTATGAAAGCAAGTCACACCACTCCCAAGCTTATGCACACTGTCAATGCTGACTAAAAATACTCCCGCATATTGTGAATTAATGTTCCCCAAGTTGAAGCTGCAATATCATTTTATATACTCCCAGCAGTTTCTCCTGAGCATTATTTTATTAGTGCTGATATTTTGCTGCAAAACAAGAATCTTTGCACATATTTGTTCTTGTTTTTCTTTGGAAATGTGAGAGGAGACTCTGACTGTCAAAGGAGGGACAGGATGTCTTTTTTGGGATATAATTGTATTTAGCTTGATTCACTGAAGGAGAGACAGTGTTCCTGAGTGCCAATATGTGGTTAAGAGCTAACAAGCAGAAAAATATCTACTTTGGCAAATAAAGAAATGCTTTTTTGTAGGCAAGTAAGGGAATCAACTCATTTTGTAGGTTAAACAGTGTTTTATGCTTTATTGTTCTGAATAACTTTTAATGCATATTTACCCATATTTCACTTCAATATATAACATTTGACTAGAACAGCAATTTTAGGCCTACCTAGAGAGTCATATATTCAACATTTGTGTCTATAATGATATGTAGAGAACATTACAAGGATGTGACTTATACATCAAATATAGAAGAGCTAAAATTAGTTGTTATAACAGGTATAATTTATCGTGCAGACCTGTGTCTATTGAATAAAAGATATGGTTGTCATGATTGAGAGTTGAAGTCCAAATATTAATTACATCACTTACTATAGAAAATCTATATTCAATTCTGACATCCTAGATTGAATAGACATTTAAAAGAAGTAATTGTGTAGTCTTACCCTTGTTGAATCTGGTAACCAAATTGGAGTAAAAATAATGTTATTACCATGATAAATTAATCTACTGTAGTTATTTTCCATAATACTTTTAAAAAAGACCACGATTACAAGAAATAGTAATTTTTAAAAATACCTTTTTTGGGAGACAGGCTTGAGCCTAGGGTGAAAGTCTTATTGACAGCCATACATCAGGCCAGAGGCAACAGCCTGACTGCTGGAGCCACAGGGAATGCCTTGTGACATTTGCTCCCATTGGCAGATCATGAGACTGATGCCTAGAGCTGGCCACTCCCTAATCACCCTTGAGATCCCAAATTGCAACACTTAGACAGCCTGGGTCATGTGGTTCCCAGGAAACCAGGCCCTATAAGGAAACCGGAACCTAAGTAACCTGAAACCCATTACACTAATGAGGAGTCTGACTTGCGATGTCATGATAGCACACAGCCCTGCCAAAGATCTGACTTGTAACTTCTTGATTGGACCCCTACCCCTATATAAGCTTGTACCCTTCTACAATAAACCGGATCTCCTGTGTCTGAATGCAGCTCCACTGACAGTCTCCTCATCAGCCCTGGGGTCTGGGACCGGGCAGAAGTAGCCACGACTGGAGGCAGCACCAGGTGAGCAGAAGAGCTGCCTCAGCGCCGAGGGAGCGGAAGAGCAACCACAGGTTGCTGCTGCAGCGAGGACTGAAAAGCAGCGCCCCTGCAACCAGGGCCGGCACCCAGAAGGCGGCACCCGTGTGATTGCAGGCAGCGCCCATGAGATGGAGGCAGCGCCCAGGAGGCGGTGCCCGTGAGCGGCTCCAGGCAGCTGCTGTGTGATCAAAGGCAGAGCGCGTGTGATCAGCACCATGCGAATGGAGAGCGGCCGCAGTTGGCGCCCGTGAGAGCAGAGTGGTGCCTGGAAACAGCACTCAGCACGGGAAGAGTGGAGGCGCGGCCTCAATCTTTATTGAATTTTTGTGTATGTCATATAATAGATCTTAATCAAACTTAGATCTCCTTCCTCATCCGTGGTCCCCCCATAGCCACTCCGCCAGATTTCATGCATTCTGTCATATATGTTAAGTCCTATTCAGTCAAGCATTTCTATCCAGGTGTCCTTCAGTGCAAGTTCATCTACTGGTCTAGTCAGCCTTTCTAGAGTGACTCCCTTAAAGATCTACTCTTCCGTCACCCAAACAGTACTCATTGCCAATAGTTCTTCAGCTAGAGTTGTGGCATGCTGGGGATTTCCCTCATTCTATGCTGGGTTTTTGTCTGATTGAGTTGGCATGGGTCACCATTGTTGCAACTCCATATGAGCAAGTTCCCAGGGGCCTGAAAGTCTGTTTCCTTATGTTCATGCACCAACCCTGACTCTTACAATCTTTTTGCCCTCTCTTCCACAATGGTCCCCAAGCCATGGGTGAATGGGGTTTAATACAGGAGTCCTATCTAGGGACACACATTCTGCAGTCTCTTATTCTCTAAAACTTAGCCAGTTATGGTCACCTGTGTGCATCACACTCTATTATATAAGGAAACTTTGCTGGTGAATGTTGAGGGCTTCATTAGTATTCTCTCTACCACCTGTTCCACTATGTTCCATGAGTCTTTGGTGTAGAGGTTCCACTCTACATCTCTCAGATATGTAATCTCTGTGTGCAACCAGCTGCGGAACTCTGAAATAGCCTCCATCTGTTACAAAAAGAAGCTTCTCTGATGAGTGGTGTATCATATGCTTGTCTGTAAATATTAGGATCCATATGTAGCATAGTGTAAGAAATTTCATTTGTCTACAGATATGACAGAGATTCTGACAGAGATAGGGTTTTCACTAGGATCTATGACCTCTCCAGTCATGTGTATTTGGCTATTTTTACAGTGCCATTCATAAGTTCCCTCCCATTAAGAGGTCTTTAAGTCCAATTAGATAGCTGTTGATTACCCTTAGATAAAAATGCCAATATTGCACCAATAGAGATAGTTTTCTGTGCTACTCATTGTAATTATTAGACTTTCAAACTCGGTTGGACCATTGATTGATTTTTCTATCTTAGCAGCTTGTGTAGTTGTCTATAACTGTGAGAGCTAGTCTTCAAAGAGAAGGCTTCCAGGTTAGTTCCAGTTCTATTGCTCTAAGACCTGTAATCAAAATATGTATATGTCCTGTCTTTATCAATAGGGTATTACCTTCAAGTTCTGGGAAGTAATCAAGGACTGTGGTAATAACTTGTGCTATTTTGTGAATCTCTAGGACTACCCTGAATAACAACTCAAAGGGAGGTCTTTCTGTCTGGCATGTGTTGCTTGTTATGTAGCCTTTATGTATACAAAAGCACTCATGTTCAGATGTTTTATGTGTATTTTACAGGAGGAGGTGTTAAATTAATACATTTCCCTCTGGCTCCTCATGCCACCTAAATTTTAGTTATCTCTCCTCTCTCTCTCACTGTCTAACCTCCTTCCTCCCTCCCAAGTTTAAGTACTCCAATTTTCCCCTTGGTAATATCTGTCTCCTATTATCCCCACTCTCAGGAGTTCTTTCTTTCCATTTACTGTCCTGGGCCCTTGTATGTCCTTCATGCCCCCCTTCCCAGTTGAATAACCCCATTTTCCCCATTTCCTACTGGTAACATCTGTTTCCTACTATTCCCTCTCTCTCAGGCTCTTTTTTCCCTTTACCTCCATGCTGCCTTTCATTTGCCTGATGCCTGCAGACATATCAGGATATATATTCACATATAATGAAGGATTGGAGCCAAGAACACAAATCAGGGGGGACGTATGTCACTGACTTTTCTGAGTCTGTTTTACTTCATTTAGTAAATAGTTTCTAGTTCCATCCTGAAAATTTACCTGAAAATTTCATAATTTGTCCTTTGTTGCCACTGACTATAACTCCATTGTGCAAATGTACCACATTTTCATTATCCATTTATCAGTTGAGGGATAGTTAGATTGTCTCCATTTCTTAACTATTGTGAAAAGAGCAGAAAAAAAATGGACATACAGGCATCTCTTCAGTAGGATGAGTCCTTTAGGTATATGCCAAGGACTGGTATCACCAGGTCATATGACAGGTTCATTTTTAGTTTTTTAAGAGTTCTCTGCACTTTTTTCCAGGGTGGTTGTGTGAATTTGCATTCCCCCTAGCAGTGAATGAGCAGTCCCCTTTCTCTGCATCCTTGCCAGCATTAGGTGTTTTTTGTTCTCTTGATCTTAGCCAGTCTGACTGAGGTAAGACAGAATCTTAAAGTGTTTTTGACCTGTGTGGAGTCTCTCCCTCTCCTCACGGGTCATTGGCCACAGGTCCACGAGGACAAAGGGAGCAGAAGCGATGAGCAGGGTCAGGATGACCAGTGAGCACTGACAGAAGAAAGCCCTTCTGGGGAGGCAGGTTCAATGATGCAAACAACTCCAGACTCAGGGAAACAGCTGTAGATTCAGTGAAACAGCTCCGTTTATTCAGTGGGGTTTAGGGAAAATATAGTGTGGAGGCAGTAGCCAAAGCCTCAGCTGATAGGTGCTCATAGTATGCTTTATTTACATGTGGCAGTGGGCTCCTATCATCGACTACCAGGCAATGCCTGATTCAATTCTAGGGGCAATTCTTGCAGGTAACTATGCCAAAGATCATGTTCCAAATAAGGTCAGGCATCCGTGCTTGGTGGCACTTTCCAGGTAAGTCAGGAAGAGAGCAGGAGGCCCCCTGCTGAAAAGGGGAGTCCTTCCATTTGGTGCCGAGCCCCTTAGAGCTATCCGGACATGGAGGACTACAACCCTAACAGCAGGGTTTCCCAACAGACCTGCATTTATCTAATTGCTAAGGATGTTGAACACTTATTAAGGTGTTTCTTAGCCATTTTTGTTTCTTCATTTGAGAACCCTCTATTCAGATCCTTAGCCCATCTTTTTATTGGGTCAATTATTTTCTTGTTTCTTTGTTTCTTGAGTATTTTGTATATTATGGATATTAATCCTCTATCAAATGTGTAGCAGGTGAAGAATTTCTCCCATTCACTGTGTTTACTCTTCCCTTCATTAATTGTTTCTTTTGCTGTACAGAAGCATTTTAGTTTAAGGAGGTCCCACTTATTGACTGTGTACCTTAATGTCTGATCAACTGACATCTGATTTAGAGAGTCCTTTCCTACACCTATATCTTGTAGGGTAATGCCTATGTTTACTTCTAGAAGTTTCAGAGTTTCCGTTTCATATTGAGGTATTCGATCCATTTGTACTTGACTTTGTTCAGGGTAATATATAAAGATTCAACTTTATTCTACAAGTGGAGATCTGGTTTTACCAGAACCATTTGTTGAAGATGCTGTCTTTCTTCCAGTGTAAGTTCTTGGCACTGTTGTTAAATATCACTTGCCTGAAACTGCATGCATTCATGTTTGGGTCTTCCATTGTGCTCCATTGATCTACATTTCTGCTTTTGCGCCAGTGCCATGCTGTTTTTATGAAAATAGCTCTGTAATATAATCTGAGATCTGGTGTGGTGATCACCCTCCATTGCTCTTTTTGTCCAAGATTGCTTTGGCTATCTTAGGTCTTTTGTGATTCCATATGCATTTTAGGATGTTTCTAGTGCTGTGAAAACTGTCATGGGAATTGCTTTTGGTAGGAGCATCATTTTCACAATATTAATTCTACTAATCAAGGAGCACAATAAATCCTTCCATGTCCTGTTGTCTTTTTCTATCTCTTCCTTTAAAGATTTAAATTTTTCTTTGTAGATTTATTTAATGTCATTAGGTTTATTCCTAGATATTTTTTGAGGCTATTATGAATGGGAGTATTTCCATGTACTCCTTCACTGATTACTTGTTATTAGTATATAGAATGACTACTGATTTTTGTAAGTTAATTTTGTAACTTGCTGCTTTTCTGAAAGTATTGATAATTTCTAGCAGTTTTCTGATGGAATTTTGGGGATCTCTTGCATATAATATATAATCTGCAAAGAGCAAGAGTTTGACCTCTTCTTTTCCAATTAGTACTCCTTTAATTTCCTTCACTCCTGTTATTCTCTAGCAAGAATTTCAAGCACTATATTGAAAAGCTGTAAAGATAGTGGACAATTCCGTCTGGTTCCTGATTTTAATGGGAACACTTTCAGTTTTTCTCCATTTTGAATGATGTTGGCTGTGGGGTTTTGCATATAGCTTTAATTATGTTGAATTATGTTCCCTCTAGTCCATTCCCTCTAAGAATTTTTTTTTGGGGGGGGTCTTTTTGAGACAGAGTCTCCCTGTAGCCCCAGCTGTCCTGGAACTCACTATGTAGACCAGGCTGGCCTTGAACTCACAGAGATCCACCTGCCTCTGCCTCCCAAGTGCTGGGATTAAAGGCGTGCGCCACCATGCCCTGCTCCCTCTAAGACTTTCAACATGAAGTCATGTTGGATTTTGTCAGAACTCTTTTCTACATCTGTTGAGTTGACCATATAAATTTTGTCTTTAAGTTCATTTATATATGAGTTATTACATTATTTGGCTTATGTATATTGAACCATCCGCACATTTTTGAAATAAAGCTTACTTGATTAAGTTGAATGAGCTTTTTGTTGTGTTTCTGTATGTAGTTTTCAAGTATTTTCTTTAGAATCTTTGCATCCATTTTCATTAAAGATATGGGTCTGTAGTTTTATTTTCTGTTGTATCTGTGCCTGGCTTTTGTTTTATACTGACACTGGCTTCATAGAAAGATTTTTGTAGTTCTTCTATTTCTGTCTTTTTTAATAATTTAAGATGGTTTGGTTACAGATCTTTGAATGTGTAGTAGAATTATGTTGTAAATTCATCGGGGCCTGGACTTTGTATATTTGGGAGGTTTTGTAGTGCTGTTTCAATTCCTTGTTTGTTTTGGGTTTGTTTAAACTGTTGATATCTTCTTGCTTTAATGGTACTTGTTTCCATGAATTTAGAAATTGATCCATTTCTTTTTACAGTTTCAAATTTAATAAAGTATAGGTTTTTAAAGTGCTCTCTTAAAACGTTCTGGATTTTTGGGCCTCTGTATCATCTGTTTTCCATAGGCTGTTGGCCAGTTTAAGTGGGATTCTATCTACTATAAATACACAAACAGCAAGAAGTAAGAACATTTAAACAGTGGCTGCTATAACAACTTAACTTATGGGTGTAAGCACAAATGCTTGGATACACTTTAGCAGGTGCATCACATTCATCTAACAAAACAATTGCAGTGACTTCCCCACTGGGGCCTATATCCTCCCCTGCCACAGGGGTTTGGGCTGGTCTACAGTACCACATATGTGTTCCACCTCTAGGAGTGGGCATCATATCCAATCGAAAATTTGCTAGTTGTATACATTAGATGTGCCACTCTTGCACCAGCTGAAACATCTTGTTTGACATGTTGATAGTGTAGCATGTGGGGTCTGTTGTTGAGCAGAATTATAGGGAATAGTTCTCCCCAAGGCATCTGCATGTCACCTTCTGGCACTATGAAAGCCACCCATCCAGTGTCAGGGAGTTTCCAGCTTAGTCCAGCTTGATTTCTCCCTCTCCTGCACTCATATCATGCAGTGTCTTCAGCAATAGGGTTTTACCATCCACTTCTGGTGTACAATCAATGTTACTGGCAATGACCTTTATTGTTTGGGGGACCCCTAGGACCCCTCTGGCCAATAGCCCATGGGGGGCAACCCACCTCTGGCACTGGGATATTCATTTAATAACCATATGGCTTCTGGTAGGGTTTTCTAACCCAGTGGGGTTCCTTCTGTGCTTAAGGCTTTTTATTTTCCTTTTTTTTTTTTCCCACTGTGTATTTGGAGAACTTTTCCCCCTTTATTACCATAGTTCTTTGTATAGCCCTCTTTTCCACATTCCTCTTTAAACACTTCAGTGCCTTGCTGCAATGGGAGGAAGATTGTCCCACACCTGTCACCCCCTCCAAGGCTTAGGGACTTTTGTGGAAGAGGTGGACTGAAAGAATATAAGAGCCGAGGTGGAGAAGGTATGGAGTGTTAACTGGACATGTCCTTTGACTACTGTGCTGGCAAGCTATAGTCATACTTCCTTCCCATGTTTGTCAAGGACTCCATGGGGGAGTCAGTTACCACTCCCACCGAATCAGTTGACCTTAGCTGCATGTGGGTAAAGGCTAAAGATATAAAAGCCAAGAATGCCATGAGGCATCTCTCTCACCATTTTGTGCCACTGTGGGGAAGTCACAGGATCTATATTTGAGTATGGACTTTCCAGCACAGCTGTAAATGGCGGGGGCACACATTCTTCTGTAAATAAACCCCCACCCTATGCTCTGTTAGTGAGCCCAATAAACTCATTAGGATTTTCCAGGAAAGAAAAAAACAAAACAAAACAACAACAACAAAAAACCCAGAGGTAATGGAAACCTTTATAATTCCACCAAAGTTTACCCAATGTTTCTTGGCAAATCCTTTGGTCTTTGATTTCTTATTCCTATCCCTCCCCCATAAATTTCATTATATATATATATATATATATATATAATGAAATTTATGGGGGAGGGATAGGAATAAGAAATCAAAGACCAAAGGATTTGCCAAGAAACATTGG
>NW_008360307.1:1025644-1030579 GCF_000622305.1 Nannospalax galili
ATATCGTTTTCTTTGTTTCTCTTTCTTAATTTCTGCTCTGATTTTTACTTCTCCTCACCTACTAGGATTGCTTGTGTTTTGTTCTTGCTGTCCCAGAGTCCTAAGTTGTATTATTAGGTCATTTATATGTGCTCTTTCTGACTTTTTAAAATATAGACACTAAGAGCTGTAAACTTCCCATTAGGATTGCTTTTAAAGTGTCCCAGAGGTTTTGTTGTGTTGTGTTATCCTTTTCATTTACTCCTGGAATATTTTTGTGTCTTCCTTAATTTTTCCATTGACCCATTTTTCATTAAGGGTAGTGTTTTTTAATTTCTATGAGTTTGTGTAATTACTAGCATTTCTTTTGCTGTTGATTGTAAGCTTTATCGCATTGTGATCTGAGAGAATGCATAGAATTATTTCAGTTTTTGTCTACTTTTTGAGATTTGTTTTGTGCCCTACTATGTGGTCAGTTTTAGAGAAACTTGCATGGGCTGCTGAGTAGAAAGTATATTCTTTGATGCTTGGGTAGAATGTTCTATAGATGTCTGTTAGTACTATTTGGTGTAAGATGCCATTTAATCCAAATGTATTTCTGTTTATTCTCTGTCCAATTGACCTGTCTGTCAATGAGTTAAGTATTGATGTCACCTACTATTACTGAGTAGGGGTTGATCTGTGTTTTATAGTCCTGTAGTACTCTTTTTATGAAATTGGAGGCACCAAAGTTTGGTACATATATATTGGTACATATATATTCATGATTGTAACACCTTCTTGGTTAATTGTTCCTTTTTAGAATGAAGTAATCCTCTTTATAGTTTCTGATTAGTTTTAATCTGAAGTCTATTTTGTCAAATATTAGAATTTCAATGACTACTTTTATCTTGGTGCATTTGCTCAGAATATTTTTTCCACCCTTTCACCCTAAGGTAATGCCTATCTTTGAAGGTGAAATGAGTTTCTTGAAGACAACAAAAAGATGGAGTTTCTTTTTAATTTTTGTTATATTTATTATTTTTATTTTATGTGTGTGAGTATATTGCCTGCATGTATGTAAGTGTACCAGTGTCATGCAATGCCCATAAAGGTCAGAAGATGGTGTCAGATCCCCTGGAACTGGAGTTATGGACAGTTGTTAGTCACCATGTGGGTGCTGGGAATCAAACTCAGGTTCTCTGCAAGATAAACCAATGCTCTTAACTACTGAACTATCTCTCCAGCCCTAGATTTTGTTTCTTAATCCATCCCACTAGCCTGTGTCATTCAACTAGGGCATTAAGGTCATCAGTATTTAGAATTTTTATTAAAAGCTGTGTAATCATTGCTACAGTTTTCATTCGTTTGTGTTCTTGGTCCTATTTTGTGTTTCCATAATTATACCTTCCTTTGTTTTCTTTCTGTAATCTCTTGAGTGTAGTCATTCCTATCTTTGGTCCTTTGTATTGCGTTGGGTATTCTCTGTGGACATGCACATGGTGGACATGCACTCTTTCAGACTGTGTGTGTCATGGAAATTTTTCCATTCCCCTTCCACTATGAAAAATAGTTTTGCTAGGCAAAGTATTCTGTGTTGGCATCTATGACCCATTTAGAACTGGGAATACTTTGGTCCAGACTCTTCAGGCTATTGTAGTTTGCATTACAAAGTCAGCTGTCATTCTGACAGGTTTTCCTTTATGCATAACTTGTTTTTCATTAGCAGCTTTCAGTACCCTCTCTTTGTTCTGTGCATTTAATGTTTTTGCTGTGATATGACATGGGGAGTTTTGGTTCTGGTCCTGTCTGATTGGTGTTCTATTGGCTTCTTGTATTTGTATTGGAATGTTTTTCCTTAATTTGGGGAAGTTTTCTTCTATAATCCTGTTGAAGATATAATCAATGCCATTGACCTGAAATTCTTCTTTTTCCTGTATGCCTATGATGTGTCGATTTTGCCTTTTCATGGTGTTCAACTGTATTAGTCATGGTTCTCTAAAGAAACAGAGCCAGTAGAATGAATATAGGGATTTATCAGATTAGCTCACAGGACAGAATTCGTGTAGTCCAATAATGGCTGTACCACTCTGAAGAGGCTGAGAATCCGGTAGTCACTCAGTCCATGAGGCTGGATGTTTCAGTAGTCCCAATCTGGTGCTGAAGGTCTGATGAATTCCAAAAGATCAGCTACACTTCAGTCTACAGCAGACAGACGAACTCATCAGTGAGAGAGAAGGTAAGCAACAAAAAGCAAGTGTTCTCCTCTGCCATGGCCTTTTAAATGGGCTGCCATCAGAAGGTAACGCCCACATTTAGGGTGTGTCTTCCAGCTTCAGATGATCCAATCAAGAAGATCTCTCTCATTTCAGTTAATTCCAGATCTAGTCAAGGGGACACCCAGGATTAGCCATCACACCATTTCCTATACATTACATTCATGCGTGTTTTTAAGTTTTTTACAGTCTTTGCTTGAAGAGTCCAGTTCTTCAACTTTGTCATCCAGTCTTGGTATTTTGTTTTCCATTTCATTCCTTATGCTTATAAGGCATTCTCCTGTCATTTCAAATTGACTTATTGAAATTTTCAATTACATCTTCATTTCAGCATGCATGGTCTTTTTTTCAACATTTCTCTCTTTTTTGAATTCACCTTTTCACTTTTCAAATCCTGAACTGTTTTTGTTATTTCATTCAGCCACATATATTTACTTTCTTGAGCTTCCATCACAATTTACTGCCTATTCTGAATTCTTTGGGTTGTCTGTGTGCTTTTTAAATTTTTTCATCATTTCTGTGAGTTTTCCTTTAAATTCTGTGTCATGGTGTTCCTTAGGGTGATTCTCATTGTAGCACACTTTTTAGGACTGGTGGGTTTTGTTAGGGATATATTCTTTTGGTTTTTTTTTTTTTAATATCATTTGTGGTTTTGTATTGCCGTTTGGGCAGAATAATGTTTTGTGTTGGCCGTGTGTCCAATAAGAAATTCTATTCAGCCTTTGTTTAGTTGAAGTTTGGTTGTGTTTATATTGTTGATGAAGTTTGGTTGCTTGTTTGTTCAGGTATGAAAAGTTAGTTGGTGTGTGCTTCAGTTTCTTTTGGGCTGGTAGACTGGTCTTGGTAGTAGACAGGTCTGTGGTTGGCAGATGGGGGTGGCAAAGGCAAGATAGGCAGGGGTAGAGATAGTCTTGGAGGGTCTAAAAAACAAAGCTGAAGGATTGACCTAATCTGGGTGCAAGGGCTCAGGACCCAGTGGGCAGGTCTGGACTAAGAAGGTAGTCCAGAGATCTGGGGTGGAAAAAGTAGGAGTGGGCCTTAGACCAGGCTAGAAGAGGAAGTGAGTACAGGGAGAGAGTGGAGCTGCTCAGGCTACATGGGAATCAAGACACTGTTGGCAAGCTCTGACTTGCCAGGGTATCAGGCAGATCTGTGGAAGGTAGATCAGGAGGTCAGGGCAAGGTGAATCTGTGAACAGCCTGTGGAGAGTCTAACAAACTACCCTAGAAGATTAAGCCAGTCTGAGTAAGGAAGTTATTACAGAGATCTGATGCAGAAGAACAGGACTGGGCCTGGACCCAAGGCTAGAGTGCAGGGAGAGTGGAACTGCTCAGGCATCAGGGGAATCAGGACTAGTAACTGTACACTATGCCTGGGACACTTCTGCCTGGATAAATGTTAAGTCCTCAGCATGATTCCTTACAACAAATTACAAGTAAGAAGTCCTACTGGATGTTGATAGTAATTTTGCATAAAAACTTATCTGTGCTGGGAAACTGATGGGTTAGAAATAGAAATATGAAATCTTCACTGGGACATTGACATTCATTTATAAAATGACTAGATATTACATGTTACATTGTTAAACAGTGAGCCATCACACATATGCTATCATATTGATTTTCCATATGAAAATATGAATAGTGCCTTCCACATTAATGTGGCTGACTGGTATGGGGTTGCGGGGATCTCGGGACGCCAGCTGCTGGGCGTGGCGCCGGTCTCCCGCAGGCCGCGTTGCTGTGGGTCTCTGCTACCAGGGCTGGTGACTCTGGAGGGCCGCTGTCAGCCGCCTGGGCGAGTCCCGTCCCAATTTCCACCGAGCACTCCCTCGAAGTACAAGATCTGCCAGCCGCTGGATCTCGTGGGAAGTGCAGAGATGGCGAAAGTAGGGTCTCCATGAGTCATGGTTTACGAAGAGACAGCTCTCTCTGGGAAGACTGGATCGTAGGCAGTAAGACACAGAACTCAGCTCAGTACAGCTCCTTTATTCAGTGACTCAGCTCGGCTCCAAGTCTTAGTGATTCAGCTCCGATTAATTAGGGGGAAACCAGGATATTTATACTGTGGGGGCAGTGGCAAAAGCCTTAGTGGATAGGTGCTTTCAGGATGCCCCATTTACATGTGGTGGTGGGCTTCTGCCAGGCTGCCAGACATTGTCTGAAAATCACACAGGAAAACCTGGCAGTTTCAGAGCCAGAGGCCATGTATCTGTGATGGCTACTTCAAAGATGAGTCAGGAAGAGAGTGGGGGGACGCCCTGCTGAGAAGAGGAATCCCTCCATTCATGCCGAGCCAACATGTGGCTATCTGGACATGGAAAGACTACAACCCAAAACAGCGGGGGGGCGCCCTGCTGAGAAGAGGAATCCCTCCATTCATGCCGAGCCAACATGCGGCTATCCAGACATGGAAAGACTACAATCCAAAACAGCAGGAGTCCCCTGTCCCCAACAGACTGGAATGTGCTTTCCTCTCTGCTCCCATATGAAACCATGAAAATTACAATAATGATGTGAGTAAAGAGTGTTATGAGCATAAAAACATTGAACAGTAACTGGACAGTATCTCCCTCTTCTTGATTTAGATATGGAGAAGTGCCATCACTAGCCCTAAGGGCCAACTTATCTGTCTCGGGAGAATTCAAAGTCTGATAATTGACCATGGCCTGTTTTCTAGTGATTTTAGCAAATGGCAGTAA
>NW_008360307.1:1031739-1032610 GCF_000622305.1 Nannospalax galili
CTTGTCTGTGCTCAGGGGTCATCCCTTCCCAGACAAGGTTGTTTAAAAGCATGCTTTGGCTGCAGGATCTGTTATTTTTTTTATCTAAACTGGCCTGTACTCTTAGTATAAAGTCTGGGAGGGTTTCAGCTGGTTTTTGTTTTAAGAAGGTTAATGAAGAGGTCTCTCCAGGCCCAGTGGACAAAGGGGTTAGGCGGTCCGAGGCCTGTAGTGTACATAAGCGGACCTGCTCAAAACAGCCGGCAGGAATCACAGCCTGCTGGATTCCTGTGGAAAAGTTGCCCTGTCCAAAAAGCTGGTCATAGTTCCAGTCTATGAATCCAGGTGGTGGATCCTGTCCCTGTTGGGGTCTTAGCTGTTGATTATGAGTGTCATTTCTTTTAGCCTGCATTAGACATTCATCTCTAAATAAGGCCTCCCATTGTACAAATAATGGACTGGGGAGGGTAGATCTACAGATATCTCTCCAGTTCTGGGGAGTAAGCAGATTAGTATTAAATGTTTGCAGTATAGATTTTGTCCATGGAGCATGAATTCCATCCTCACGGACAGCCTGGCGTAATTCTTTAAGTTCTGCTGCTGGGAGCGGGTACCAGACTAGTGGGCATTGCCTTGTTATTTGTAAGTTAACAGGAAAAGCCTCTACCGGTGGGATTTGGGGGTCCTGAGGCCATTGAGGCTGGCAACTTCCACTATCCCTAAGATTACACAGTTGCTCTATGGCTGTAGGGTGTGGCGCCACAGGCTGTGGCAGCAGCCAAGGTGAAGGGGGAGGGGGATTTATGTGAGGATCTTTGGGAGCCTTTGAAGTCTGGGCATTAATATCTGGGCTTGTTAAATCAGAAAGAGGGGGGTAAGAGTTAATTTTGTT
>NW_008360307.1:1032818-1035392 GCF_000622305.1 Nannospalax galili
GGCAACTTTTAGGGTCTTTTTTTATCGTTTGAACCTTCCCCTTTATTATTTTCTGACACTTGTCCTAAGCATTGATGGATGGCTGCTATTATGGGGAAAAAGGAAAGAGGGAAATTATGCTTTTCCTGGATTTCTTTTTTACGAGCCAGATATGTAATGTTAGTCCAGAAATCTGGATCAGAAATGTCTGCTGATAGGATCCAGGGTGCAAATTGATATACCTCATTCCAAAATTTTAAGCTTTCTTTTTGGGAGATCTTAAGCCCTCTTGATTTAAGTAAGGTTTTGAGGGAACGAATTTGGAGTTTTTTCTGGCGTGATGTTGAATTACCCATTATAAAAGGAAATTAGCATTGTCTTAGCGTTTAACGGGTTCCTGCAGCAGCCTGACACTAAGGATTGGAACATTCTGACAGGTTACAAGCCTTAGACTGCAGAAAGAAAAAAAATGTCACTTTTAAATCTTTTGTTTGATTCAAGCTACCTTGAGCCTTCAGGTGCTCCGCAGGGGCTAGTTCATTTAAATTCTCACCTAACTGGTTTTAGCTGTGGCTTGAATGTCCTGGGGGGCAGGATAACAAAATCAATTAGGGAAGTTTAATTTTAGAAGGAGGAAAAGAGAAAAGAGAAAGGGCCAGGCCCCACTAGTGGGGTGGCTTGGGGGTGCAGCCATTTTTTTATTCTCCTGATGGGAGACGAAAGAGAGATTTGCCAGGCCCCATGAGTGGGGAGGCTTGGGGGCACAGCTGCCTTTTTAGTCTCCTGATGGGAGATGAAAGAAAGAAAAAAAGATTTGCATTGCTCTCCTGGTGGGAGAGATACAAATCCTGCGTTTCCGGGGGAACCAGCTTGCTGGCTGGCGTGGAGTTCAGAGGCCCCACGTTGGGCGCCAGATATGGGGTCGCGGGGATCTCAGGGTGCCAGCTGCTGGGTGTGGCACCGGTCTCCTGCAGGCCGCGTTGCTGTGGGTCTCTGCTACCGGGCCTGGTGACTCTGGAGGGCCGCTGTCAGCCGCCCGGGCAGGTCCCATCCCAATTTCCACCGAGCACTCCCTTGAGGTACGAGATCCACCGGCCGCCAGATCTCGTGGGAAATGTGGAGACGGCGAAAGCAGGGTCTCCGTGAGTCGTGGTTTACGAAGAGACAGCTCTCTCCGGGAAGACTGGATCATAGGCAGTAAGACACAGAACTCAGCTCAGTACAGCTCCTTTATTCAGTGACTCAGCTCGGCTCCAAGTCTTAGTGATTCAGCTCTGATTAATTAGGAGGAAACCAGGATATTTATACTGTGGGAGCAGTGGCAAAAGCCTTAGTGGATAGGTGCTTTCAGGATGCCCCATTTACATGTGGTGGTGGGCTTCTGCCAGGCTGCCAGACATTGTCTGAAAATCACACAGGAAAACCTGGCAGTTCCTATGCCAGAGGCCATGTATCTGTGGCGGCTACTTCAAAGATGAGTCAGGAAGAGAGTAGGGGGGGGCCCTGCTGAGAAGAGGAATCCCTCCATTCATGCCGAGCCAACATGCAGCTATCTGGACATGGAAAGACTACAACCCAAAACAGCAGGAGTCCCCAACAGACTGGAATGCGCTTTCCTCTCTGCTCCCATATGAAACCATGAAAATTACAATAATGACGTGAGTAAAGAGTGTTATGAGCATAAAAACATTGAACAGTAACTGGACAGTAGGTAACATAAACTTGAAAGACAGAGGTTTATTGGGAAATTGATTTACTTAGA
Source organism: Nannospalax galili (assembly GCF_000622305.1). NCBI lineage: Eukaryota > Metazoa > Chordata > Mammalia > Rodentia > Spalacidae > Nannospalax > Nannospalax galili. The sequence goes on from NW_008360307.1 coordinate 1,034,560, forward strand.
TGAACTAAAAGAAGCTTAAAATCAAGCTCACGTGAACTACAGCTAGGAAGAAAGATGACCTGTATGAAGGAACTCCAGAAAAAAATCTATGAAGTTGCAAATCACAGGTGCATCTGGAATTACAAACTGGAAGAGTGTTTGAAAATCTTCAGAAGAGGTCCTGGCTGAGATCCTCAGCACACCTGCAGAGACTATCTTCTTACTCGAGAGGACTGCAAGCTTACCCTTTGTTCACAGTCAACTGTGAACTGACCTTAGGACTCCTGGATGTGTGACTCGCACATAGAATGGATGGTAAGAGAATTAAAAAGAATGCAGAAAATCTGAATAAACCTTTCCATAGTATGTTCAAGAAGGAAAACTTCTATTACCCAAATTAACAATAGGAAGACCTTTCTGTATCCTGTTCATGTGCAAAGTAACTAAAAGAAAGGCAAAAAAACAAATCATAGTAACAGTAGAAACATAGAAGGAACAAAGACAATTCAAGGACTAAAAATAGTATTTAAATTTTATTATAATTGAGATATTTATAAATGGAAGAGTAAATAACCATAATTATGAACTAAAAATAGACTGTTGGGACTGGAAAGATTTCTCGGTGGCTAGGAGCACTGGCTACTCTTCCAGAGAATCTGAGTTTGGTTCCAAGCACCCACAGGAGGGCTGACACCCATGTATAACTACAGTTTCAGGGGTTCTAATGCCCTCTTCTGGCTCCTGAGGATATTGCACAACAGGAGTGCACTTACATAGAGACAGGCAAAACACTCATTCACATGAAAAAATAAAATAAAAAACTTTAACAAGGAATAGAATGTTAAATCAAAGGA
>NW_008360307.1:1036065-1056983 GCF_000622305.1 Nannospalax galili
TTACTGAGACCACTAATTATTGCTCGAATGTACATGTGTTTAGCACTGACCACATGGAACTGGATAACCTATAAGGGAGCTCATGTTGGGAGGAAACTGGTTCTCCTCTTAGCGGTTATTTATTGCTTATAGCTCTTAATCTAGGCATGGGATCTTGTGAAATTTCTTGCTCCATGTTGGACTTCAACCAGTGTTGTCTTTTTGCAGCTCTAGTTTAGGCAACCATATTGTTGCACTTTCATGGGTCATACCTAGAATATGTATCAATTGAGGCTGAGTACCCTAAATCACTTGTTCTCTGTATTTTGACCAGTTGTGGATTTCTGTAATAGTCTCGATCTGTTGATGTGTTGTAAAAAGAAAACCCAAACTATTTTTATTAGACCACTCCTAATCCTAGGGAACAATCTCAGGTCGTCATTATTTTGTGACAAACACTTTACTGATTGAGCCATCTCATTAATACCCAAATATTTTAAATAAGTATTCTATAAGCACAGATTGAGCATGCTCCTATCAGATAAATGAAGAAAAATATCCATTTTTAAATTGTCATAGTGAATTTTCGAATATGGGTTTTAAAAAATGGGCTAACAATTTCCAGAAAGATGAACAAAAGCTTGTCAAGTATTCAGATGAGATGGACTCAAAACACAATGAGTTTTTTCATCAGCAGTTGGTTCCTAGAAGTCTGAACATCCATCATTGTCTTGGCAATTCTAAAAGAAAACATTCTGAACCTGAAATCATATACAAAACCAAACTATTATTCATGCATCTGAATAAAGATATTTTCTCATACAGCATCAAACCTTACTTCCTATGGAATAAAATTTATCAAGACAACAAAGGTGAAAATAGTACGTTAGATAACATAGAAGTACGTAGAGGTAAGCATATTTTTGCATCATAGGCCTGTAGTTCTACTTGATCAGAAGATTGAAGTAATATTTTCATAGGTCCAAGGCCACCCCGAGATACAGAGAAAATTCAAAACCCAAAGTAACTTAGCAAAACCCTATCTCAAATTTTTAGTATTTTGTTTTGAAGGCTGTGGATAGAGTTTAGTGATATATGCTTGCCTAGCATGCACAAGGCTAGCTTCCATCTCTATTATTAAAGTTAAGGAAATAAGAGAGGGAGGAAAGCAGGGAGGCATGGAGGGAGGTAGGAAGGAAGAGTGAATGGAGCTACATGCTAAAAATACGTAACATTCAACCATTTTTTTCTAGAGAATCTGCACCAGATGTGCATATGGGGTGCTCAACAGTTGGTATTTTTCTTTGTAAGCTCAATGGAAAATTCATCCTTTGATATTACAGCATACATTATTTCAACAAATATATAAACATATATAAGTCATAAATATCCTAACAATAGACCTTAAAACTTGCACCCTGTAATTAATCATTTACATCATTATGCTAAACTTTTGATAAAAGCACCTTGTAGGACTGATGAAAATGTCTGAGGTTAATGGAAAATGTTCCTCATATTATATTGCCTACAGCCTTAAACTGATCACATATACCTTAGAGGGCTTCAAATATTATTCTAGGATATCGGCCATAACAGTCTCTGAATAAAGAAAGAGTACATAACTTGGAAAAACTTACTGAAGTTGTAGATATTTAAGGTTTGAATCTGATGTTCTATATGCATATATATGTATATGTATATAGTGTGAGGTGCTTTGAATAGATGTCTCCCATAGGCTCCAAGTATTTGAACATTTTGTCTCCAGTTCGTGGCCCTGTTTGGGGAGATTTTAAGGGTGGCCTTGCCACCCTTAAAGCAGGGAGTTGGCTTTGAGAGTATATAGTCATGACCACTTCCAGTCTGTCACTTTCTGTACTTGCTTGAAGATGTTAATTCAGGCCTTTCTTTCTCTGCTGGCCACCTCCTACCACCATACATCCTCACCATTAAGGAGTCTCCCTCTGGAACTGTAAGCCAGATAAACTCTTCCTTCTACAAGTGGTCTTGGTCATGGTTTTTTATCACAGGAACAGAAAGGTAACTAATACATGTAGTGAAGTGGCTATTTGAGTTCATCTAATTATCATATCCATAACCTGCATAGCCTCTGTGTGTGTGTGTGTGTGTGTCACACTTAAGATGTAGTTTTACGAACTTTAAATTTCAATTTAAATTGCAATAAAGCTGGGTGTTGTGGAAAACACGTTTAATCCCAGCATTTGTGAGGCAGAGGCAGGAGGACCTCTCTATGATGAAGGTCAACCTGTTCTACACAGCAAGTTCAAGGTCAGTTGGGTGTATAGGGAGAACCTGTCTCAAAAACCCATAACAAAACAAAATAAATTGCAATAAGTTGTAGAAATTTGTATTTATATTATATTTATATGTACCTAATTTGGGGCAAGGGTTGTTTTTCTTTTTGAATTCTCTGAGACAAAGGAGCTGACAAGAAGTCCTCTGACGTGTCTTACATGGTGGAAGTGGGATAAAAGTTATGTGTGTCCATTGGACTTTCGGCTGTCTCATGATGACATTGTGCTGAGCTGACCTTCCCTGAACTTCACACATAAGTTCCAGACCATGGAACGGTGCTCTTCTTTTTCTAGCTCAATGTCCTTTTTTAGGGCTTTCTGACTGTCATTTTCCTCTGCCTGAAGTGCATGTTTCACTTAGATAAATTTTTGTTTTAATTTTTTAATGACTTTATTATTGCTCATCTTAAAAAAAATTTAAAAATATGTTGTGACTTATTTTCCTGCTCTAAGAAAATTTTTCTTTGTACCTATCTTTGTTCTTGGCATTTTGTGACTTGCTTGTTTCTTTGTTTTTTACTGAATTTTTGCAATTTTCATACAATATAATTTGAAGACATTTAGATCCCCTCCCTTAATCACACTTCCCCTTAATGTCCTGGACCCAATTTCATTTCTTTATTATATACATAATAAGCCCTATAGATCTAATTTGTGTCTCAAAATGTCCTTCAGTGTGGGTCCATCCACTGGAATCTAGCTAACCTACCAAGAGTCACATTCCTGAAAGAGACCATCTCTGCTCTTCCCAGTAAACATCTGTTGTCACAACTTCCTTAGGTTGGATTGGGGTGTCTTGCCCAAATCCCCATGTCTACACTATTCTTTTTGTCTGGTTTAAGCTTGCCTGGGACTTGTTCATGCTGTCACCATTAATGTGTGTTCATGAGAATAACTGACCATCTGTATGGAAAACTGTTTCCTTGTGGTCATCTACTGCCTCTGGTTCTTACAAAACATTTTCTACCCCTCTCCTGCAATTATCCCTGAGCCTTGGGAGGCAGAAGTTTGATATAGGTGCCCTATTCAGGGATAAGCACTCTGCAGTTTTTATTCTCTGTACATTGACCATTTGTGGGATTCACCATGTACTGTATAAGGAAACTTCTCTGGCGAGAGTTGAGATGCATTAATCTGTGAGTATACCAGTAAGTCATTAGGAGTCCATTTAGCATGATAGCTATTTAGCAGAAAACTAGTATTACATTCTCTCCTATGTCCTGTGACCTGTATAGCCTCAAGTTCATAAGCTGTGTATCAATGTCAGGTATGAGAGCCATCCTTTGAAGCAAATCTTGAACCCAGTTAAAGAGTAGTTGATTCCTTCCATAATATTCATGTTGTTATTGCACTGGTGGGCATATCTTGCCAGGCCAGTTATTGTTAGAGTTCACAAGATTCAAAGCTGTGTAGGTTTGATGATTACTTTTTCCTTCCTGGGCATGCATAGAACCTTCCATCACTATGGATGCTAGGCAGCAGAGATGAGGTTCATAAAACCAGCTTGATTTCTCCTTGTTAGTTCTACAGCCATGCATGTAGTTTCTTCTGCAATAAGGTCTTACCATCCATTGTTTGAGGGTCCATGGGCAACAACTTCCAAAGAGGAAGTTCATTCCTGGCACTGAGGTGTATTTTCTTTTTCCCTAGCCTATAATGTCTAAAAGGGGCACTTTCACCCTTTTACTAGGTATCCTCGTTTAATCTCTATGGATAATGTATATGTTTATACTCTGAGAAGTTTTCAAAGTGGTAGGTTTCTATATGGCTTTCTCTAAAGGCCTTTAGTGTTACTTACTTCTTCCCATACTCCATCCTTGGCCCTACCCTCCCATTTCTCACCCCACTTAACCCTTCCTACTCTAATATTTCCCTCACCCCCCTTCATATTAAAGCCTAGAGATACTTGAGCTCTAGTTTGAATTTTCTTTTCAACGAAACCATCTTAAACTCTGTATTAGCATGACTTGATTATCTTCTCTCTTCATTTCAACTGTTTTTGAGGCAGCACATTTTTTCACAACCTGACCCGTATTGTACTCTATGATTCAAAAGGTCTGCTTTATCTGTTTCAAATAATGATGTCTCAAAGGAAAGAGATATTCATGTTTTAAAGACTTGAATGGTTTTTGTTTCATGTTGCTTTGATCTGGAAGCACATAACTGCACAACTTCAAATTATTCTCCCCCCTCCATCTTCCACATTTCATCTTAGTGAACAGTGTGAAAGTTTATTGATAAATCCTACATACCTTAAAAATCACCATCCTCAAATGTGTTATTCAGTGGCTTTTGCTCTATTGACATAATTGTACACCATTCTCCAACCCTAATTCTAGAATATTTCCATGACACTCCCCTCCAAAACCATGCTCCTAATTAGATGGTGACCTCCCACTTTCCTTTCTTTCACCAAGAGTCTCACAAGTACTAATGTCTCCTCTGTCTCTTTAGAGTTGCCTATTTGGAACATTTTATACAAATAGAACATTTGAAGAGGAGGCCCATTATTTCTGGCTTCAGTTACTTAGCATAGAGTCTCAGATTTATTCAGACTGTGTGTGCCATTGGTTCTGTACTCCTTTTATGACCCAGTGATATTCCTTCCTGTAGATGTAGTGAATTTTGCTTCTTCACTTACAATGGATATTTTGACCTTTCATCTACCATGAATACAAAACCTGGGTATGCGTTTTTATATGAACATGCACTTCTAATTCTTTTGAGTATGTCCCTAAGAATAGCATTTAGAAGATCACAAGTAACTTGATGTTCAGCTTTTGTTTGCACTATCAACTCTGTGCTAAATAAAGTTTAATATTAATATTTACTTTATATTGAAAGTTAGAAGTTAAGGTACTAAATATTAGGTAAAGATATTATAAATGACCACATATATAGTATTTTATTACTATCAAATTATAATTTTGTCTTTCTCTCCACCTCTTCTTCATTTTTTCTTTCTCCTTCTCTCCCTCCCTTAATTTGATTCTTTCTGCCTTCCTTTTCCTTTCTTTTTCTTTCCTTCCTTCCTTCTTTCTCCCTTTCATGTTTTTCTTCATTCAATTTTCCACTTGTTTAGAGTTATTAAATATCTATATATGGACAAAAAACATGTATTTTACTGACTAATGCTATTATTAGCCACACTTTGTTCATACGAAGTAGAATTCTGCATTTATACCTAAGTATAAGAAGATTTGTACAAATGGATGTTAATGTAGTGATATAATATACTGCTATTAACTTTGGCAAAATTCTATTGCCCTTTGATGAAAAAACTTATGTTTAAAGGAGATTTAAGAATATAAATAAGGGTAATGAAATGAGTGTTGTTCTTTTTTAACTAGAATGTGAGACATTTGAAACCTTGTCCATTAAGCAATAGTATAAGAATTCTTGCTTTGGATTAAGGCTTTATTAATCCCTGAATTTTCTTTCTGGATAAGGAAATATTTAGTTCGCTTTCTCCTTTTTATTTGGTCCAGAACCCCAGAATATGGAATAGTAACATGTACAGTTAAGGTGGGTGTGCTGGATAGCTTTAGTGTCAACTTGACACACCTGGGTCGAGGGAGCCTCAATCGGGGAATTGCCTCTATTGGACTGGCCTGTGGTCATGTCTGAAGGGCATTTTCTTGATGAGTGATGTGGGAGGGCCCAGCCCACTGTGGGTGGTGCCACCCCTGGGCAGGTGGGCCTGTGTTGCATAAGAAAGCAGGCTGAGCAGGGGCCAAGGGAGCAAGCCAGTAAGCAGCGTTCCTCCATGGTCTGTGCTCCAGCTCCTGCTTCCAGGTTCCTGTGCTGAGTTCCTACCCTGGGCTCCCTGATGAACTGCGTGCGACCTGGGAGATGTAAGACAAATAAACCTTTTCCTCCCCAAGTTGGTACTGGTCAGAGTGTTTTGTCACATCAGTGAAGAAACAAACTAAGACAGTGGGTCTTAACCTAATCTATACAATTTCTCAAAGGCATTCCCAGAGTTTACTTAACCTAGATAATCCCTTATAGGCATGCCCAGAGGCTTATCTCTTAAATTATTCTAGATCTTGTTAGGTTGACAATCAATATAAACCATCACAAAAATGTCTCAAATTGTTTAACAATACAACACCATATTTTGCTTATAAGTTGCTCTTATAAACAGTATAAGGTCAATGTGATATTATTTAACAACAAGTAATATTTTCTATGGGCCAATGAATACATTATAATAACAGACAGATATTATCAAACTAAGGCCAATGTATAAGGTGCTCTAAAACTCTGTGCTTCTCACACCTTGCAATATTACCTCATGTGTAAGAAGTGTTTGAATATTTTGTGTGCTCCTTGAACCACCAGAGAAAAATTTAAATATGTCAATGTAATTCCACGTGGGTTCTTTTATATTAGTCTAACTTTTGGGAAGTTAATTCATGTGACTAGTATTTCTCAGCTGCAGTCTAAATGTTCATATGTTGCTAGTGAATATATTGAAATCTGCTACCCAAATGCAGAGATATTCAGAGGTGGGCCCTTTGGGATGTAATTGGGTCAGTGGTGATTAGGAATGAAGGTGCTTCCTCATGAATAGGACTAATGTCCTTATGGAAGACCCAAGGGAGATTATTTTTACCTTCTGCCACATGAGGGTTCAACAAGAATATGCCATCTTTGAAGTGAAACATAGCTCCCTGCTAGCACTAACTGCCTCAAGAACTACCAGATGCTGATTTCTATTGTTTATAAATTGCTCAGTTTAAGGTATTCTGTTACAATAGCCCAAACCAACTGAGACAGTATATTGACTAGAACATGTAATGAGCCAGATCTCCTCATTATCTGTTTTACAAATATTTGAATCTCTCCTGCCTTCTTAAAATATAGAAGATAAATTAAAGGATCAATTTTGAGCTTATCATTTCATTACATTAAAAATAATGCACTAGGGCCTGAGAGATGGTTCAGTGGGTAAAGGCACTTGCCCCAAAATCTCACAGCCTGAGTTTAATCTCCCAGATCCAAGCAGCAGAAGGAGGAAGCCAACTGTTATAAGAGGTCTTCAAAATTCCACGTTTGTCACGTATTCATGCACATACGCATGCACACACAAAAAAAAGTATAAAAAATACACTGCAAAGAATTTTATAATATATTTTCCTTCATGCTGATTTAAAATATATCTTTACACAAATCACCACAAAATCCCTGGCTCCAAAGAAAGACTTTAAAACTTTAGCTAAGATTCTGGATAAAAGTGATGAGAAAAATTGGTTGTGAAATATCTTCTGCTGGCTGAGTGCAGGGGTGAATCCTTGTAATATCAGCATTGGAAAGGCGGCAGCAAAAGATTGCTCCAAGTTCAAAGATAGCCTCATTTACATAACAATAGCCAACCCAGCTAGGGCTATATAAAAAGACCTTATCTCCAGAAACAAAATATTTACATATGTATAGCCTCTGCTAAAATTTTTATTTCTGTATAGTATTTCTATTACTTATGTTACAATTCTTTTTTACCTTCTCAGTATTGTATAAAATTATTCATTTAATTTTGCTGATGTTTTGTATTTCCATTTCTAACTATATTTTTCAGACAAAAGCAAGAAGCTGGCCAAATTAGGTTGACTCTGTGAAAGGAAGTTGAAGAAGCCAGCAATAGACCTTTTATTTTTATTTTTTATATTTTTATTTTATATGTATGAGTGTATTGCCTGCATGTATGCAAGTACACCTGTGTCATGCAATGCCCGCACAAGTTAGAGGAGGACATCATATCCCCTGGAACTTGAGTTACAAATGGTTGTTAGCCACCATGTGGGTGCTGGGAACCAAACCTGGCTCTTCTACAAGAGCAGCCAGTGCTCTTAACCACTGAGCCATCTCTCCAGCTCCAGCAGCAATAGACCTTTTAGTAAAACCAAAGGAAGTTATTTATGCTAAACTTGTTCATAAGCCAAGAACTTTCTTTATATGTGTAGTATGACTATGTATGTGTGTATGCTTGTGTTGTGGTTTTGTGTATCATTTGGGTTAGACTGAGGTTCAAAACCTCCTTTATATAAATATTGCTGTGAAATTAGGCTGTTCTTTTTCTTCAAGAATATGTTTCAACAAATATTTTCTTGAAATTTTCAGAATACTAGCATAAATATATTGAGGAAGAATTCATATATACAGTAAAGTAGAAATGAAGATTGCTAATTTGACACAGCAAAGAGGACTTGCAATATTTTGTTCAAAGTCCAAGAATGTTTTTAAAGAATTAAGTTCTGTGATTACACAAATTAAATTGGAAACAAATTGGCAAAGGAGTTAAGCAGAGAGTCATTTACATATATGTCTTGGAATCATTTTCAGGAATTTGTGAAGGGAGACTTTTAAGATGTGATTTAAGTTGTCCTCCTTTAGTTTACACAAACAATTAAGTCTCATTTTCCCTTTCCTAAAATGGACCATTTTTTCTGTTGTGTATAATTTTCAGACTTCACTTCTTATTCCTTAGTTAACAGTTCCTAAAAATGCACATAAAATGTTACTTTAAGCCAAATAGATTTTGGAATAGGAAAAAAATAAATTGGGTTAATCTCAATGTCCATATTTTAAGTGTTTTAAAAAGAAGGCAAGCTGTAACAAATAATTCATATTGCACACATTTTCATACAATCACATACACACACAAATATGTAGGGCTGTATATTTAGTATGTTAATTTCCTATGTGATAATCAAATGCTTTGGGGGAAGAAAACATCAGTCCTCTTCAAGCCTGTGGGGATGCAGCGATCCATCTGTGCTTTGTTTCATTATTAGCAGTGTTGGCACAAACAACCTGGCTCAAATTGTTTCATATGAATGTCTTGATCTTCTCTTCACATGTGAAGAACAAAAGTCCACAGGAATCTTGTGTGTCACTGACCTTGTGTGTATTAGGCATGCTGAGCAAAGAGCAGGGACCTCAGCAAAGTTCCTGACCTGAAGTCATAGGTCTGCATGTAGCCCTGGCTCAGCCACTTGCTGCTCTGATCCTTAGAAGCTTCTTCATTTTCTTCATCTTGATAACAGCAAGAGCGAGAACTGAAATATTAGAAAGATTATCAAAGATCAGCTCAGTGACAAGGGCAGGCCTCTACACACTTTAAAACTTTAATTTGCCTATCACTCCCTTTTCTCTCCATGAAAGCACATTTACCTCTCCTCAAAACTGATTGCAGAACTCTCTTCTTAGTCTTTATTCTGTCCCAGATCCTTCTTAAGGATGACTATTACTGTCTCTATTTCAAAAACACAGTAAAGGGCAGCATTTTACTTATATTTTATAAAATGTCACAAATGACCCAGCTAAGAACACATGAATTTACTAGAGAAAACACTCACTGCTGTTAGGATAAATTTGAATATTTGTGCTTGAATACTTTAGATGAAATTTGTAAAATATTGTGTTAGCTTTTTGTGTTACTTGGGAAGTCCAAGACCAAGGTGCCAGTAAACTCAACACCTGTTGAGTTAACCAGGGCCCACATAACAGTGTAAACACTCATAGAGGATAAGATGAAGGATTTCCTCTTGGGGACTCTTTTATAAGGATATAAATCACATTCCTTAATCACCTAATTACTTCTTGAGTCAGTTTCTATTGGCTACTCATTCAAAATGCTCCACTGCCTAATACCATCATTTTAGAGATGAATATTTTAGCATATATACAGTCACATCATAGCAGTCCATGTTTGATCTGTTCAAGGATCAGGTAGTACGTTTCAAGCACAGGACTACTAAGAGCAAGGTGATGGGTCAAATCTCCACACAGGTCATCTGTTTTATTTGGTCTGATTGTTTTTCATAATTTATAGCCTGAAGCAATCAAAATTGCTCAGATCAGTCATAATGAAAAACAACCCACATCCTATGTCTGTTCAATATTATGAATATAATCACACTGTTCTTCATGACTGGCAATTCTATAATTTACACACAGAGATAAAAACATGGAAACGAGCCAGTCATTCTAATACACCTGCAATCCCAGCACTGGGTGGGTAGAAGCAGGAGGATCAGAAATTCATGGCCAGCCTTCCCTACATGTCAAGACTGGCTTGTGCTACACACAATCTCTGCCCCCCACCCTCCCCCAAATGAAAAGAATAAAAAAGAAGATTGTATTTTGTTTGTCTATGACTACGCAGCTTCTAAACAGTTAAATTCTGCAATGCTATTCCCCCTTCTATACTCTGAAGCTCAGTGGTTCCTAAACACCTGCTTCATGTCATTTTATATAAATTCCTTTCATTTTACTTACATTGCAAAGTGTTCCGTCCTATTGCTCTGCTCTCCATAGGGGTGAAGGTATAGCTGGAACACGTTACACTGTGGAAATTACTTCTAAAATGCACACTGACAATTGCTGTTATTAATGTAATTGATCACTAAGCTCTTACGTCTGGAAGAAGAGGGTCAGAGTGCAGTTAAACAGATCCAGATCCTCACAGGCTACCATGGGAATGATATTCTGGTGAAAAGCTTAATGACAGAGGAAATTTTAAATTCTAAGCACCTTTTAGCATTGGCTGGTTAACAGCAATAGCACCATTCAGTAACATATAAATTTATTCCCCTTAGTCTTTCTATTTGGTGCCCTAACATTCAACCACTAAGAGTTTTGAGCATTGTGGGAAGGTTTCATTGGCATCTCTTATTGCCATTAAAGAATTTCCCTTTTGAATGTCGACTGCCAAAGTATGTGATGTCCTGCTGAGCAAGAGGAGGAGGACACAGACTACAGTGGGCCTGAACAGTTTGCACTTCCTAGCAGTGACACCAGACATCAATCTTTCCCCAAGACAGCCCAGAACACATGAAAAAAAAAAACTCTCTTAAAAGAACAAGTGGACCATTATCCAACCAGAAGGAAAAAATAGAAAGACTGCCACCAACACATTTTCCTAGGAAACGTCTCAAGAAATAATATGCACTTTTCAGTCCGTATTATTATTACTCAGGACATATCATTATTAGAACCAATTTTAGTTGTGTTATTTTAAAAAATACTAAAATGCAATGTCTTTACACAGTGTAGATATTTATTTTTAATTTTTGCGACACTGTATTTGAAAATTATTTAGTTACATCTACAAGTATGTGTGTATCTTGTGTTTTACATGTCCACATCAGCTGGTCTTGTAGAAAAATGCTAATTTGGCCACAATTCTTCTGCTTCATCAAATATGACATCGTTATAAGAAATCATGTTAGCAACTTTAAACTTTTCATCATTTGTCAAGGATTCACACAAGTTGATTACAGGAAAAAAGTAAATCATGGAGCACCTGTGTTTAAATCGTTATACTAGTTCATCTTATACTATACCTATACTGGTTCATCTTATCTGCTAATAGATTTGATCTATTGCATCTCATGCTTGCAGTATGCTGTGAGTCTCTGAGGTAAAGACAAGATTGGCTCACTAGTAGCTGAGTGATCCATGTAGAACTCAGATTGACAATATTTTGTATCATGTGTTTACATCTAAGAACTTTCTGGACCTCCGCTGTATGTATTATTGCTTTTATCTTTTTCATTTTAAATATTTTATTGAGTTTTAGGGCATCTCATATAATATATCTTAATCAAAATTAGATCTTCTCACTCTTCCCCATCTTCCATAGCCTTCTTGACAAAATTTCAGGTATTCTGTCATGTGTGCTAATTCCTATGTAGTCAAGCATTTCTATCCAGATGTCCCTCAGAACAAGGCCACTGGAGTCCAGTCAGCCTATCTAGAGTCACTCCCTGAAAGAAGTTCTACTCTCCCTCACCCACAATAATCATTTGCCAATAGGTCCCTGGCTAGGGTTAGGGTCTGCTGCCCATTTCCCCCATTCTACACTGGGTTTTTGTCTGACTGAGTTGGCATGGGTCTTTGCTTGTCACTATTGCAACTCCGTATGAGCAAGCTCCCAGTGGACTGAAAGGCTCTGTTTCCTTGTGTTCATAGATCAATCCTGGCTCTTACAATATTTCTGCCCCCTCTGTCACAATTGTCCCTGAGTCATGGGTGGGTGAGGTTTCTGACACTAGTTATTTTATTTAAAAATTTCCAAACTTGATTTTAAAATTATATTCATACCAAATGGCACTCCTAGGAAAGTGTTCTTTTCCATAATCTCTCAAACTCTTTCTTTCATCTCTCTCTCTCTCTCTCTCTCTCTCTCTCTCTCTCTCTCTCACACACACACACACACACACACAGGTAAGACTCAGTCTGGCTTATAATCAAACCACACATCATTGGAGTAGAAGAATAAGGGAAAAAGAGGGAGGAGATTCATGGAGGCCATGGTGGACTTGTTCAGATTTGAAGACCAGGTGCAGATTACAACGTTAGAAGCACAGGTGCATGTTTAAGCGTTTCGATCACCTGCAAATAAGGATACTTTGACTTGTGCCTTTCCCTTTGTCCTCTTTCTCTGGTATTATATTTCTGCTCAGGCACTACATTGAACGAGAACAGACAAGGTGGACAAGCTTGCCTTGGCATCGATATTGGTGAACAGGTTTTGGGATTTTCCTGATTTAATATGATGTTGGCCACATGCTTCTCATATGTGCTCTTCATTAATTTGAGGTGTTCCATCTCCTCCTCCTCAGATCATGGCTTTTGTTATACAGGGATATTGAATTTTTAAAAATTATTTATTTAATAACCACATGATTATAAGAAGCATTTCATTACAGGATTAACATATTTAATAACAATTTCCAGAGCAAAGATACATCTCTTTCAAAAGTGGCTGTAAATTTTTAGGTTTACAGTTCAATTAATAAAATTATACAATATTGAACTCAGTATAAACCCTACAAGACATAAAATTGAATGAGGTTTTAACCTTTAAAAAAGATCTCCATTTCATTTTAAAATATACTGTTTCATACAGAAAAACTCATTTTTAATTCTACTAACACTTAGATGTTTTTACATGTGTCTCTAATCTCTATGTATCTGATTATTACTAGTCAAAGTCAGTTACACTCAGATCCTTGGCACCTGAGTATGGATATCACCTCTAGTAATTAACATGAAGCAAATCTTTATGCTTCTTCCTCAAATATAACTCATTTCTATTTGTTGATTGTTTTGTTTGTATTTCATACAGAGCAACCCAAATGATCTTATTCATCTATATACCCACATCCCAAATGGCACTGTTCCATAGGCCTCCACCCCACCCCACTGGAGCCCACATACTCTGTAATCCCTGTTACTGTCCAATGTGTTGTTGGCACTCCCACCATTCTCCAGTGCTTGTCCACCCACTGAATCTAGTCAGTCTATCTAGAGTTCTTTGTTTTAGGAAGGTCAGCTGTTCCTCATCTAGCAGCAATCAGTTGCCAGTATTCCTTTAGATAAGATTGGGGTCTGCTGTTCATTTTCCTAGTTCTATGCAAGCTTACTGTCTGGGAGTCTCTTGGGAAACCCTGGCCAACAACTCAAAGGAAGGAATCTCTTGTCTGGCATTGTTCCTCTTGTTATGTAGCTTTTAGCTATGCACATGGACTCTTAAAGAATATATTGATCCCTTTAATCCTTGGTTATACTTTCCTTTTGAGTGTTTAAGAACATACAGTTGGCCCAGATAAACCAATTTATTTTTACTCTTAAAGTGTTTGAGGATCTTTCCTCAGGGGTCACATGGCCTTGGGAGGAGCCCCTGGCTCCTTTCTTTTACCAGTTCCATCTATGTGAAGAAAAGTCAAATGTCCTGATCCACTGTGGCTGGCTTCACTTGGAAGCATGAATGAGATGTTTCCTCTGAGTTGACCCTCCTCTTTGTAGACAGGACTCTGGTTCAAGTACATTTGATGGGGTCTCCATGGCCTCCTTGTTCAAGAGGACAGGTGACTCACCACAGTTACAGGACATTTTGCGAGGTGCTCATCATCCCCTGGAACTTAGTCGACCTAGAAGGGCAAGGAGCACAAACTGTCCTTTATGTCCCTCTGACCAAATTAGTATAGGCCTCAAAGTATGGCTGTTAAAGATCCAAGAAGTTTAGTTCCACCAGTCTGGTACTTTTAATGCCATGTAGATAAAGCCTGGGCAAACACCAAACGTTCTTAGATAAACCTTGCTTGATATATATTATATTCCTTGAACTAGTTGTATGTATAATTTGTCAGTAGGTTGTTTGATTAATATGGTTCCCTTTGGGTTTTTTTTTAATTAGCTAGGCATTATTTATCTCACATTGTCTAACCCATCCACCATTGTTTCCTCAGTTAAAGTGCCCCCATTTTTCTCCCTTACTAATACCCTTTGCCTATGGTCCCACCTCTCTTGAGCTCCCTCTTTCCTTTGGCCCCAAGTTTCCTTGTATAACCCTCCCTCCCTCCTCCTAAGCCCATTTTTATCCATATCTCCCTTATTAATTCCTGTTTCCTACTGTTCTTCTGTTTCAGATTCTTTCTTTTCCTTTACCTCCCTGGTTCCTTTGCATTATCCTGGTTCCTGTAGTTGTGTCTGGATACATACTCACTTATAAGGATTTGTTGCTAGGATCCACATATGTGGGAGAACATACGTCATTTTTTTTTCTGAGTCTATGTTACTTCATGTAGTAGAACACTTTCTAGATTCATCCATTCATTTACCTGCAAATTTCATGACTTCATCTTTCTTTACTGCTGAGTAAAACTCCATCGTATAAATGAACCACATTTTTATTATCCACTCATCAGTTGAGAGACACTTAGGTTGCTTTGATCTCTTTATTGTGAAAAGAGAAGCAACAAACAGGGATGTACAAGTGTCTCTGCAATAGGATGAGTTCTTTGGGTATATGCCAAAGAGTGGTATAACTGGGTCAAATGGTAGATTCATTTGTAGTTTTTTAAGAGTTTTCCACACTGTTTTCCATAGGGGTTGTATAAGTTTGCAATTCCACCAGCAGTGGCTGAGTATTCCCCTTTCCCTACATCCTCTCCAACAATGGTTATCTTTTGTCCTCTTGATCTTATCCAATCTGACTGTAGTAAGATGAAATCTTAAAGTGGTTTTAATTTGCATTTTCCTAATTACTAATGATGTTGAATGCCTATTAAGATGCTTCTTAGCGACCTTTATTTCTTGTTTTGAGAACTCTGTTCAGCTCCTTATCCCATCTTTTAATGAGGTAACTTCCATTCTTGATTCTTTGTTTTTTGAGTTCATTATATATTCTGGATGTTAAACCTCTGTCAGATGTGTTACTGGTGAAGATTTTCTCCCATTCTGTGGGTTTTCTCTTCACTTCCTTGGTTGCTTCTTTTGATGTATAGAAGCTCTTTAGTTTAATGACATCCCATTTGTGGAATTTGACCTTGTTTCCTGAGCAACTGATGTCCAGTTTAGAAAATCCATTCGTACATCTATATCTTGTAGGTTATTGCCAATGTTTTCTTCCAACAGTTTCAGAGTTTCAGGCTTCACATTAATGTCTTTGATCCATTTGAAGATGACTTTTGTGCAAGGTGAAAGATAGGGGTTTAGTCTCATTCTTCTACAGGTGGAGATCCAGTTTTGCAAGCACCTTTGCTAAACATACTCTTTCCTCCAGTGAATTTTTGTGGCCCCTTTGTCAATTATTAGGTGGCTGAAATTGCATGTATTCATATTGGGGCCATCAGTTTTGTTCCATTGATCTATAGATCTATTTTTGTGCCAGCACCATGTTGTTTTTATGACTATAGCTCTGTAATACAATTTGAAATCTGGCATAGTAATCCCCACAGCATTGCTCTTAGTGAAAAGTGTTGCTTTGGCTATCCGATGTCTTTTCTACTTTTATGTGAATCTTAGGATGGTATTTTCCAATTCTGTGAAGCATGTCATGGGGATTTTCACTGGCATTGTATTGGATCTATAAATGGCTTTTGGTAGAATGGTCATTTTCACAATATTAATTCTTCCAATCCATGAGCATAGGAGGTCTGTCCATCTTCGGATTTCTTCCTCAATCTCTTTCTTTAAAGATGTAAAATGTTCATTTTAGAGTTCTATAATGTCTTTGGTCAGGTTTATTCTGATATATTTTATTTTATTTGCAGCTATTGTGAAAGGGACTGTTTCTATGTACTCTTTTGCTGATTGCTTGTTATTGGTATATAGAAAGGCTACAGACTTTTGGAGATTAATTTTGTAACCTGCTGCTTTACTGAACATGTTAATAATTTCTATTTTTTTGGGGGGGTGGAAGTTTTGGCATCTCTTAGATATAATATCATATCATCTACAAAAAGGGATAATTTGATCTCTTCTTTTCCATTTATTACTCCTTTAATTTCCTTCTCTTACTGCTCTTTCAAGAGTTTCAAGCATTATGTTAAAAAGGAATAGAGATAGTGGATAGCCTTGTCTGGTTCCTGATTTTAATGGGAATGCTTCCAGATTTCTCTATTTAGAATGATTTTGGCTGTGGGTTTGTTTATTATGGCTTTAATTATGTTGAGGTATGTTCCCTCCAGCCTAATTCCCTCTAGGACTTTGAACTTAAATGCATGTTGAATTTTGTCAAAGGGCTTCTCTGCATCTACTGAGATGACCATGTGGTTCTTGTCTTTGAGCCCATTTATATGATTTATGAAGTCTATTGACTTACATATATTGAACCATCCCTGCATCTCTGGGATAAAGCTAACTTGATCATGGTGGATGATCTTTTTGATGTGTATCTGTATGCAGTTTGCAAGTATTTTGTTGAGAATTTTTGCATCCATGTTCATTAAGGATATGGGTCTATAGTTTTCTTTTTTGGTTGCATCTTTACATGGCTTTTGTATTAGAGTGATGCTGGCTTCATGGAAGGAAATTGGGAGTTCTCTCTCCATTCTATCTTTTTGAATACATTACGTAGTATTGGATGTAGATCTTTAAATGTCTGGTAGAATTCTGCTGTAAATCCATCTGGTCCTAGGCTTTTTGTAGCCAGGATATTTAGTATTACTGTTTCAATTTCCTTATGTGTTATGTGTCTGTTTAAGCTGTTAATCTCTTCTTGATATAGTTTTGGTGGTTCCCATCCCCATGCTTTTAGATACCTGTCTATTGCTTTTAGGTTTTCAAATTTAGTAGCGTATAAGTTTTAAAATATTCCCTTATGATGTTCTGTATCTTCTTGGTGTTTCTTGTGGTGTCTCCCTTTTCATCTCCGAGTTTGTTGATTTGGACGTGCTCTTTCTTTCTTTTGGTTAACTGGGCTAGCGGTCTGTCAATCTTTATCTTTTCAAAGAGCCAGCTCTTGGATTCGTTGATTCTTTGTATTATTTTCTTTGTTTCTATTTGTCATCCAAGTTCCCTTAGGGTCTCTAACGCTTGGTGCTATTAGACAAATCATATAACACATCTTTATCTGAATTTTTCACAGTTTATTTCCAGGGTAGCAATAAATAGAGTAACTTACAAAGGCAAACACCCAGTGCCCCACACCCAGGGCCATGTTCTGCTCTATGTGTCAGTAGCTGCATTCCAGATTGCTTCAGTGCCCTGCGCACAGTCTCCTTTAGCTTTTGCCCATGCCTCTTAGGCCTGCAGTCTCACCCCAGGTTGATAAATGTCCACTCTCGCTTCCCCACGGGCGAGATGCCAGGGCTGTTTTTCTCACACCACTGCTTCTGTCCAAGATAACCCCAATGCTCTTTCCTCTGCTGCTGACTCTCTGCAGCCAATCCTCTGCAGCAGGCCCCACCCTTTGGAGGAAAAATTACCTCTCAGGACAATCTCCACCCCTTCCTCTGGCTTTTACAAACTTTCTGCCGATCTTCCGCTAAGGTCCCTGATTCTTGCAGGGGGTGACAGATGTAGGGTGATCTCTCTTGCATCATGGCGAGATAGTGACTTCTTGGGCCTCCCCATAATTCATCTTCCACAGCCAATTATCTGCAGCAGGCCCTGTCCATCAGCGGAAAAAGTACCCCTCGGGACACACTATTTCATGAATTTCTGTTCTGAATTTTGTTATTTCTTCTTCTCTGCTGGGTTTGGGTTTCATTTGCTGTTGCTTTTCAAGTGTCTTGGGTTGCAATGTTAAGTCATTTACTTATGTTTTTTATGGTTTAATGTAGGCACTTAGAGCTATAAACTTCCCTCTAATGACTGCTTTTAATGTGTCCCAGAGACTTTGTTTTGTTGTACTGTCCTTTTCATTTAGTTCCAGGAATATTTTTATTTCTTTCTTAATTACTCATTTCACCCATTTATCATTCAGGAGTGTGTTTTTAAATCTCTTTTTAATGTAGTCACTAGGGTGTCTTCTGGTGTTGATTTTAAGCTTTACTGCATTGTGGTCGGATAGAATTCATGAAATTTTTCCAATCTTTTGTATTTGTTGGGGTTTGTTTTGTGCCCCAGAAAGTTCCATGGGGTGCTGAATGGAAAGTATATTCTTTGGTTCTTGGGTGGAATATTTAGTAGATGTCTGATAGGCCCATTTGATGTATGGTATTGTTTAATTCAGATGTCTCTCTGTTAATTCTCTGTCCTATTGACCTATCTAATGGGGACAATGGGGTATTGAAGTTCCCTGCTATTTATGAGTTGGGATTGATCTGGATCTTAAAATCCTATAGTACTGTTTTTATGAAGTTGGGTCCACCAGAGTTTGGTGAATATGTGTTCATGATTGTAATATCTTCTTGGTCCGTTGTTCCTTTGATTAGAATGAAGTGGCCCTCTTTATTCTGATTAGTTTTAGTTTAAATTATATTTTATCAGATATTAGAATTGGAATGCCTGATTTATTTTAGTACCATTTGGCTAGTATATTTTTTCCATCCTTTCACCTTAAGGTAGTGCCTCTCCTTGAAAGGGAGATGAGTTTCTTGCAGACAACAAAAAGATGGGTTTTGTTTCTTAATCCATTCAAGTAGTCTGTGTCTTTTGACTAGGGAACTCAGTCCATTGATATTTGCGTATTAATTTTGTACCTGCCACTTTACTGAACATGTTAATAATTTCTAATAATTTAATGAAAGATGGGTATTGATTTCTGTCATTTTTATTTCTGTTCACATTCTTGGTATAACTGAGCATTTCCACAGTTATACCTTCACTAAGTTTCTATATGTAACCCCTTGAGTATAGTCATTCCTTTCTTCAGCTCTTTGTATTGCTTCTAGAACTCTCTGAAGGGCTGGTTTTGTGGACATGAGTTATTTCAGCCTTTTTATGTAATGGAGCATTTTTCTTTCCCCTTCAACTATAATAGACATTTTGGCTGGGTAAAGTAATCTGGGTTGGCATCTGTGGTCATTTAGATCTGGAAATACTTTGGTCCAGACTTTCCTGGCTTTCATAGTTTTCACTGAAAAGTCAGCTGTACTTCTGATGCATTTTCCTTTAAATGTGACTTGTTTTTCTTTCGAAACATTCAGTATTCTCTCTTGGGTCTGTACATTTAGTGTTTTTATTATGATGTGCTGTGGAGAGTTTCTTTTATTGTACTGTCTATTTGGTGTTCTATATGCTTCTTGTATTTTTACGGGCATGTCTTTCTTTAATTTTGGAAAATGTTCTTCTACAATCCTGTTGAAAATCAAGTCCATACCATTATCCTGAGATTCTTCTCCTTCCTGTACACCTATCATGTGCAAGTTTGGTCTTTGTATGGTGTCCCACAATTCCTGCAGATTCCATTCTTCTGTTTTCTTAAATATTTCATAATCTTTGGTTGAATGGTATCATTCATCCACTTTATTTTCCAGTCTTGATATTCTGTTTTCCACTTCATTCATCCAATTGGTAAGGCTTTCTCCTTTCATTTCTAATTGGCTTACTGAGTGTTTCACTTCCTTTTTAATTTCTGCCTGAGTATTCTTCAATATTTCTAACTCTTTTCTGAATTCATTCGGAAGTTTATCCCTATCTTCTTTCAGTTCTTTGATATGTTTTTGTGTTCTTTAAATTCACTGAATTCTTTGATCCTTTTTATAATTGTTCTTTTGAATTCCATGCCCTTTGTTATTTCTAGTAGGTTCTCACTGTACTCCTCTAGAGGACTGTTGGTACTTGGTGGGGATATATCATTTTGGTTTTTCATGTTATTTTTTTCTTTGTGACTTTGAAATGTGGATTTCTTTTGTAGTTTCTGATTTATATGTGAGACTCAAGCCTTCCTTTGTTGATTTTAGGTCTGCTTCTTTTTGTAAACTTTATGTGCCTTTGTGTTTTACCTGTTGGGCATGAAAAGCTGGTTGTTCTAGGCTTCAGGTTCTTTTCTTTGATTTTATATTGGAGTGGCCAAATTGCTTTTGTCTTCTGGAGTTCCCACAGAGGCCCAAGTTGGATGAGGATCAGATGCTCTCAGGCTTTCTCGGAAGGTCTGGATCTCTCTAGGAAAGATGCTGGCCTCAGGAATTTGGAGACTGGACTGGCCTGGGAACAGGGCCCAGGAAAGTTGCTGATCCTAGGAAGCTGGTGACTGTGCCTCCCAGGGATACAAAGGGATGTGGGCAGATATTTAATTTTTTTGTTTGTTTGTTTGGTTTTTTTTTGTCTTTTTTTTTAATTAGAAGAAGCATTTCATTACAACAGCATTAACCTATTCAATAACATTTTTCTGAGCTAGGGTACATCTCTTTCAAAATTGGCTGTACATTTTTAGGTTTACAGATGAAT
>NW_008360307.1:1058319-1068712 GCF_000622305.1 Nannospalax galili
TTTTAAAATTTGGATATTTTTTAAATTATTATTTTAATCCTGTTGCTCATTATATACCTGTTTAAATTGTTTATTTTATCTTGGTGCAATTTTGATGAGTCATATGAGTCTGAATCTTCATTAATTTCCTTTAGATCTTCCAATTTACTGGAATACAAGCCTTTAAAGTATATCTCAATTATTTACTGAATTTCTTTGTTATCTGTTGTCTGACATAATCCCTAATTTTAATTTGGTTCTTTCTTTTTTCATCAACTTGTCTAGTCTAAGAGTTTATTTCTCTTCTTTATTGTTTCAGAGAACCAATTCTTTGTTCACTGATTGTCTCTCTTTTTTGTTTATTTCCATTTCATTCATTATATTCTGTCTACTGATTTGCCACTTATCTTATTCTTTTTTCCACGGCCTCAAGGTAGATCAAGTTATTTGTTTGAGATCACTCTAATTTTTAATGTAGGTACTCGCAGCTCTGAACGATTCCATAGGCTTTGTTCTGTTTTTCTTTTTGTTCAGTTCTCAGAATTTCCTTTGTGATCTCTTCCATTATTCATTATTCAGGAGTGTGTTATTCAATTTTCATTAGTTTATGTTCTGCAGTTTCTCTTATTTATTTCTGTTTCATTTTTAAGACAAGAAGTTATTTCAGTTTTCTTATCTTTAAGACTTCTTTTGTATTCTATTATATGATGTATTTTAGAGAAAGTTCCATGATCTTCTGAGAGGCATGTGTATGTGGGTGGAATTTTTTGTGTCTGATAAATCCATTTGCACTGTGGAGTCATTTAACTCCAATGTTTCTCTTTTCATTTTTGTCAGGGTGATAACCAGTCCATTGGAGAGAGTGAGGCTTGGAGTAACCTATTATTACTATATTGGAGTTAATTTGTGGTCTTTATTTCTACTGGTATTTTTTTGAAACTGTATGCAAGTGTGTTTAGTGTGCGTACATTTAAAAATGTGAAGTCCTCTTGATTGTTCCCTTAATCAGCATGAAGAGGCCTTCTTTATCTCTTCTGACTGATTTTGATTTGAAGAATTTTGTCAACTGCTAGTCATTGCTTGTTTTCCAGTTTCATTTGCTTACACTGTTTCCCGTATTTTTAACTCCAAATCACATCTGTCATTGCTGGCGATTTGCATTTCTTACAGGCAATAAATAAATGAATTCTGTTTTTAAATTGTATCTACTGCCTTCTGTATAATCACTGGGGCATTCAGACCATTAATAATCAGAGTTATTATTGATAGTTATTAATTAATTCCCAGCATGTTACTGATTTTGTAGTGTTTTCCTTTTTCCTATCTCTTACTTGCTTAACTACTATTCTAGTGGTTCATTGCTTATAGCTTCACTACTGTGGTTATCCTTGCAAGTATCTTCTTAGAGCCAACTTAGTGGTCATGCACTTCTTTAGACTGGTTTTTATCAAAGAAAGTTCTGTTCCTCTAGAGAATCTTGACTAATTCACTCTTTAATTAATCCTACTGTTATGCCTTCATTGACTTCCTCAATTTTTTCAGCTGTTTGTGTTCTCTTGCAATTGTTCAGGGGTCTGCTTGTGTCCTCTGTTCATGCTGAGGATGATTACTATCATTCATTTGTATTCTTTCAGATTTCATCTAATTTATTCTCATTGGAGGACATTGTTGTGGAAGTAGAAATTTTTGGAGGAATCCATTTGTCTTAGCTTATGATGTTTCTTATATTTTTGTGTTAGGACTTTCATATCTGAGTTAATCATTTGGTTGAATTTGTGTGTGTGTGTGTGTGTGTGCAATCACACACTGTGTATGTGTCTATGCATGTCTGTGTATGTGCTCTTTGTGCATATGTGTGGGTTTGGTGCATGTATGCATGTATTTACATATGTGGAGGCCAGAATTCAACCTTGGGTGTCATTCCTCAGCAACTGTGCACCTTGATTTTTGAGACAGGGTCTTTGATTGCCTGGAGCTCATCAATTCGATTAGGTTGGCTATCCAGCCAACCCCAGGAATCTGCGTATTTCCACCCCCTTTGTGTCATCACGTTTACTTTATTTATGTAGGGCCTGGAGAATCAAACTCAGACCCTCACATTTATGCAGCAAGCCCTCTACTGACTTAACTATCTTACTAGCCTTGTATTTTCTGTAATGGTTATTTTTGTAATGCTCAAGAAGGACTACTGAGTTGTAGGAGGATTGGGGTGTTATTTTTCTCGGTAGGGTAGCATTCTGGGCTCCAGGCTTAGTAAAAATAGAATGCCATCTGCAAAATCAATCACTAGCAAAACATACAACCTCTCTAAGCATATAGTAATAATCAAAATACCAATCACCCCTTAAACTCCAATAATTTTAGGAAGCAAAGAAACACTGTTGGTATGGGGTAGACTGAGATATTAATTACTGTGGTATGAGTGGAAAGGAATAAAGAAGAGTAAGATTAGCATTGGATTGAAAGAGAAAAGATAAATGAAGGAAGAATATAGCAGATGGGAACAATAGGGATGGAGGTGAGACAGATGTTAAAGGTAGAATGAAGAGAGGTAAGAAAATGCAATTGGCTTACTTAAAAGAGTCCCCAGACTCTGGAGCCTGAGTTACAGGAAGACTCCAGAAGCCTGGTTAGACTCATTGTAGAGCCTAACAAAAGGAGGATGAAAAAGGAAAGAATAGGAAAGGGCTGGGGGAGGAGCGTGAAGAGGAGGAGGAGAAGGGAGGAGAAGGAGGAGGAGGAGGAGAAGGAGAATGGGTAAAGAGGAAGAGAAGGAGGAGGATGAAGGGGAGAAGGAGGAGGAGAGGGAGGAAAAATAGAGATTAGAGCAGAACAAAGGTAACCTAAACTGACATTGGGTATTAAATAGAGGAATAAATATTAAAGAAAGTTGGATGCAGGGTATAGAGTCTGAATAAAGTCTTTCCTGATTTCTGGTTGCAGTCTCAAATTTCTTAGAGTTACTGTCCAGGTTCCTAGATGCCTTGCACATCCCTGGGCAGTCAGGTCATAGATATAGATGTTAGTCCCATCAGTGGAGTCTTCAAATGCTTTTCTTGCTTCTTGGCAGTCTTTTGTGAAGCTGAGGTTGGGTTACAGATAGTAGTCATGCCTCTAGAAAGTGGAGGATATAGAGCAGAAATGTTATTCTCACCCCTAGACAGGGTTTTGTAAGATCTGGTCAAGGTTGCAGATCCAGTCTTTAAAGATCAGATTGAAAATTCTGGCCCTGGCCCTGGCCAGTCCTTCTCCACTGTCAGGTTTGCTGCTCAGAACCTGATGTTATGTTCCCTTGTAGGCTCTGGCTCCAACTAATCATTAATTATCCCATTTCTCCGAATCCTATGAATCTGGTTCACAAAACACTCTCCATAGTTTAGAGGTATTCTGCTGACCAGGTTTCAGCACCCAATCCAGCGAGTGTCCCAAAAGTGCAGTTCACAGAGGTGCTGGTGCTGGCAAGCTGCTGGTTCAGCCTGACTTGTTCAAGATGAAATCTATCTTGTGTCCTCCCTCACTACTGCTGCATACAACTCTCTCTCTCTCTCTCTCTCTCTCTCTCTCTCTCTCTCTCATCTCTCTCTCTCTCAGTCTATCTCTCCCCTTTTCCTATTATCTGTTACTGAGAGTATCATACAATTTTCTGACTCTATTTGTCTTAAATATGACTGCAGGGCTAGAGAGATGGCTCAGAGGTTAAAAGCACCAGCTGCTTTTGCAGAGGACCCAGGTTCAGTTCCCAGCACCCACATGGAGGGTAACAAACTGTCCATAACTCCAGTTCCAGGGGATTAGATGCCCTCTTCTGATCTCTGTGGGCATTACACAACACAGGTATACTTACATATTTGCAAGCAGTACACACATAAACATAAAAATTAAAACATTAATTAATTAAATTAAATATGACTCCAGTCACTCCTTCTCACTGGGAAGGAATAATTCTCTAGACTACATCAATCCATCGAGAATAAAATCTACATTTTTCTATATTTTATCTGTTCTGCTTTTTATTATTAGACTAGAGATTTTCAGTCATCACCCTTTCTTTTTTCCTTATTGCTATTTTTTTATCCCTTGAAACTCTGATGCATGTGTATAATGTATTTCACAGCCATCCTCCTCTCAGTACCCACTGAGTACTGTAGAACACACACGCATGTAAAATACCCACTGAGTACTGTAACACACACACACACACACACACACACACACACACACACACACATCACACAGAGTTGAATTAACGAAGAGCCATCCACGTGAGAGACTGGCAACCTACCAGTGGCCAAGCCCCCACAGAAAGGAGATTGTACATCCCTGAGTTGTTTCTCAGCTGGAGGTGGATCAGCAGTGCCCCTTTCCCATTCATGCTGAGGTTTTAATTGGCTCGATTTTGTCCAGGGTTTGACTACGCAGTCATAGCTTCTGTGAACTCATGTGTACAACAACCATGTTATGCCTAGAAGAAAGGATTTCACGGCACTCTTCCCGATCTTCCTGCTCTTAGATTCTTTCTACTTCTTCCACAAAGTTCCCTGAACCTTGCAGAGAAGTAGAAGTGTGATGTAGATGTCTCATCTGCAGCTGACAACTCACAGTGCCTTGTTCTCAGCACTTTGACCAGTTATAAGTCTCCAAAATAACCACTTTCAACTGCAAAAAAGAACTTCCTCTGACCAAGACTGAGAGAAAAACAAATATATTGGTAAAAAAATAGATATTTAGAAGGCAGGTTTTCAGCATGATCATTTAGTAAAACAACTAGTTTCTCTTTATGACCCTCTTCAGCCATAGGTTTTTTTGACTAGATTTACAGTACCAGCTATTAATTCCCACCTATGGAACAGGCCTCAAATCCAATCAGAAAGAAATTGGTTGTCCCCAAACAGTTGCACCACTGTTGTAGCAGTGGTTACACTTGCTTCCAGAACACATCATAACTTATGTGTTAAAGCAAAATCTCAGTTCCGTGAATAATACTAAGTATGACCAAGTTAAATCACTTTAATGGTGAAATTCTTCCAATAGTTAAGGAATCTAAAAGCAGCATTCTTATCAATGAGCTCTACATTAGGTTTTCTCACACTGGGATCAAAGAAGCAGCAAAATGCCTTATGCTAATATTGAATGCATTATGTTGAAATTTGGGGGAAATATCCTTTAATACGGGGAATATTTTGTCACTTTAGAATGTTAATGTGTCAGAATTTTTGAGATTATGAATTTTATTCATAATTTCTTTGGTAAGGGAACATCTTATGTTTTAAAATTGATCTACATAAATGATGGATTTCATTATATCTTTGCTATTGCATATTTCTTTTTCTTTTCAAATATGCAATCATTTCTGTAACTGACAAAAGCAAACTTTAAGGCATATTTTCTTCAGTATAGTAGAAGATACTTTTTTCTTTTATTTTACTTTTTATTGAATTTTTACGATTTTCATACAATGTAGTTCAATGGTATTAAGATACTCTCCCCTATCCTCACCTCCCCCCGATTGCCCCTGCCCAATTTAATACATGCACACACACACACACACACACATACACACACACACACAGAGAGAGAGAGAGACGTATATAATATGACTTACAGAGTCTTATTTATGTCCCCAAATGTCCTTCAGTATGGGTCCATTCACTGGGTCCACCAAGAGTCTCATCCCTGTAAGACACTGACTCTCCCCTTCCCAGCAGTCATTAATTGCTAAAATTTTCTTAGGTTGGATTGGGATTTCTTATCCATTTCCTCGTGCCCATGCTGGGATTTTTTTCTGCTTTGAGCTTGCATAGAACTTTTGCATGCTGTCACTATTGCGGTGAGTTTATATGAGTAACTGACACAACTAGAAGACTGTGTTTCCTTGTGGTCATTCACTCCCTCTGGCTCTTAAAATCTTCACACCCCGCCCCAATCCACAATGATCCCTGAGCACTGGGAGGCAGATGTATGAAATAGGTGTCCTCTTCAAAGATAAGCACTCTGTAGCTTCTTGTTCTCTGCACGATGGCCAATTATGGGTTTTTGTGTTAATCTCCATCTGCTGTGTAAGGAAACTTTTCTGGTCAGAGTTGAGACATGAAGTCATCCTATGTGTAGAAGGTGCAGTGAGGATGTGTCACTTAGGGTTTAGTGTTTCACAGACATTTATTATCTGTATTTGACCAGCTCTGGCACTTTGTAACAGTCTCCATCTGTTGCAAAAGGAAACTTCTTCGATGAGGGGTGAAAAGTACACTTGTCTGTAAATACGAGGCTTCGTATTTAGAATAAAGTAAGAAATTACACTGGTGTGGGGATGTAGCAAAAAAGATTTTTCTCTAGGATCTATGACCTCTCCAGCCATGTGTATTTGGCTATGTTTATAGTACACATCTGAGCTCCCTCCAATTAAGCAGACCCTAATTCCAATTAGATAGCTGTTGATTACCCCCCCCCAAAAGTGCCACTAGTGCTCTAATAGGGATAGCTTGCTGGGCCTGACGTTTTTTATTAGGCTTTACAGCTGGGTAGAACCAGTGATTGGTTTTCTCCCTTGGCAGCTTGTATCCTCTGATACCATGATGGTCTTTAGGGAAGACAATTTCAGGTCAATTCCAGTCTAACTGCTCTAAGTACTATATACATATTGTTACCTGTCTTCAGCAACAGGGTCTTACTTCAAGTTCTGGTAGGCAATCAAGAGCTATGGCAATAGCCCATATTACCTTGCCAATCCCTTGTACTACCCTGACCAATAACTTGAAGGGAGTTTTCTCCTGCCTTGAATTGTATTTTTTGCTATGTAATCTTCAGGTTTCACATGTGCTCATATAGTTATTGTATGTGCATTTTCAGTAGGACTTTGAGCTAATATATTTCCCTCTGGTTCTTAATACCACCTAAGGATTATTTATCTCTCCTTTCATTCCCCCTGTATAACTTTCCTACTACTTCCTCAATTAAAGTACCCCTCTTTTCACCATAACACCTATCTTCTGCTATTACCTCTCTCAAGCTCCTTCTTCCCCTTTATTCCATGGTTCCTTTCAATTTTTCGAGCTCCTGAGGTTACATCAAGATAAATACATCTATCGATTTAGAACTAAGTTCCACAAATGAGAGAGAATATATGTCACTCGTTTTCTGAGTTTGTTACTTCACTTAGTATTACTGTTTCTAGTTCTATCATTTCATGTTTTTTTGTTGGTGGTGGTAGTGGTGATGGTTTGTTTGTTTGTTTGTTTCTAAACCACTAAGTAGAAGTAACTATATTGTGTAAATGTACCACATTTTCATTATCCACTCATCACTTCAGGGACATTTGAGTTCTTTCCATTTCTTAGTTGTTGTAAAAAAGAGCAGCAACAAACTTGGTTAGATGAAATCTTAAAGTAAATTTGATTTGCATTTCCCTAATTACTAAGAGTGCTGGGTAGTTTTTAGCCATTGTTATTTCTTCTTTTGAGAGATCTCTATTCTGATCCATAGTCCATTTTTAATTGGGTCATTATTTTCTTCTTGGTTTTTGGGGGGATTCTTTGTGCATTATGACTCTTAATCCTCTGTTAGATGAATAGCTAATAAGATTGTCTCCCAATCTGTACCCTTCCTCCTAACTTTTTCCTTAGCTGTACAGAAGTGTTTGGCTTAAAGAAGTCCCATTTATCCATTGTTACCCCTTATTCATGAGCAACTTATGTTGGGGTTAATCTGTATCTTAAAGTCCTATAATACTCTTTTTATAAAATTGGGTACACCAGAATTAGGTATATTTATGTTCATGTTTGTAATGATCTTGGTCAATTGGTCCCTTGATTAGAAATGAAATGACCTTTTTTATCTTTTCATATTAATTTTAGTTTAAGTCTGTTTTGTTGGATATTGAGTTGCAGTGCCTCCTTATTCCTTAGTGCCATTTGCTGGGAATATTTCTTCTCATCCTTTAACCCTAAGGGAGTAGTGCTTATCCTGGGAGGTGATATGAGTAAACAATAAAAGTTGGAATTTTTTTCTTAATCCATTCAGCTAGTCTGTATCTTCTGACTGGGGAGATGAAGTCATTGATATTTAGAGTTATTATTAAAAGATGTGTATTGGTTATTGTCATTTTAATTGTTTGTGTTCTTGGTCCTATTTTGTGTTTCCATAATTTACCTTCATTTATTTTCTTTCTGTTGCCTCTTAGGTATGATCATTCCTTTCTTCAGTCCTTTGTATTGCTTTGAGTATTCTCTGTAGGGCTGATTTGGTGGACATGAATTCTTTAGCCTATTCATGTCATGGAAGATTTTTCTGTTTCTACTATGATAGACAGTTTTGCTGGGTTAAAGTATTCTGGGTTTGCATTTATGATTATTTGTTACTTGCAATAGTTTGCTCTAGGCTTTTCTGGCTTCTATAGTTTGCGTTGAAAAGTCAGGTTCTCATTTCTGATGTGTTTCCCTTTTTATGTAACTTATTTTTCTCTTGTAGCTTTCACTATTCTTTTTATTACCTGGAGAGTCTCTGTTCTGGTCCTGTCTATCTGGTGTTCTGTGTGATTCTTGTATCTGTATTGGGTTGTCTTTCCTTAATTTAGGAAATTTTTTCTTCTCTAATCCTGTTGAGGATTTGATCAGTGTCACTGATCTTGGATATTTCTTCTTCTCCTATGCCCAGGATGTGCAGATTTGGTCTTTTCATGGTGTCACACATTTCCTGCATATTTCATTCTTGTTGTTGCCTTTTAAAATTTCTCAGTCTTTGCTTGGGTGGTGTATTAGTCAGGGTTCTCCAAAGAAACAGAACCAGTAGAATGAATATGTATAGAGATATATCAGCTTAGCTCACAGGATAGAGTCCGAGTAGTCCAACAATGGCTGCACCACACTGGAGAGGCTGAGAATCTGTAGTCGCTTAGTCCACAAGGCTGGATGTCTCAGTAGTCCCAATCCGGTGCTGAAGGTCTGACAAATTCCGAAATATCAGCTAGTCTTCAGTCTACAGCAGAAAGACGAACTCACCAGCAAGAGAGAAGAAAAGCAGCAAGAAGCCTGGCATTCTCCTCTGCCTTGGTCTTTTATACCGGCTGCCATCAGAAGGTAACACCCACATTTAGGGTGTGTTTTCTGGCTTTAGATGATCCAATCAAGAAGTTCTCTTTCATTTCAGTTAATCTCAGATCCAATCAAGTTGACACCCAGGATTAGCCATCACAGTGGTCAGTTTCTTCAACTTTTTTGTCTAGTCTTGATATTTTATTTTCCATTTCATTCATTCTGTTGGTGAAGCATTTTCCTATCATTTCAAATTGGCTTATTAAGTTTCTCAATTTTGTCTTCATTTCAGCTTGTATTGTCTTCAATATTTCAATTTCTTTCATGAATTCATTTTTCAAATCCTGATTTGTCTCTGTCATTTCATTCATCCATATTTTTGCATTCCTTGAACTTCAGTCAGGAGTTTATCCCTAACCTCTTTGAGTTCTTCAAGCTGTTTGTGTATTCTTTTAATCCATTGATTTCTTTGATTATGTTTGTGAATAGTCTTCTAAATTCTGTGTCCTGAGGTTTCCCTAGGTAATTCCCATTTTAGAATATTTCTATAGGACTAGTGATGTTTGGTGTGGCTTATTATTTATGTTTTTCATATTTTTTCTATTTTTATACTATTTGTATTTTCTGGGCATATGCATTTCTTTTGTTGCTTATGAGTCTGATGTGAAACTCAAGCCTGCCTTTGTTGAGCTGCAGTTTGATTCTGTTTTCCTTGTTGGTATGGCTTTCTTCTTTCTGAACAGTTACGAACAGTTAGTTGATCCAGGCTTCAGGTTCTCTTCTGATTTTTTATTGGAGGGACCAGATAGTTACAGGTAGGCTAGTCAGGAGTGCTCCAGGAGGACGAAGGTGGCTAGGCCAAGTGGAGGTTATGAATATTAGCTCAGCTGGTTCTAGCTAGCTAAGGAAAGGTGTGAGCCCTGGAGCCAAGCAACTGGGAATGATCTCAAAGAAGGGGAATAGTGACCCAGCACCTCAACCCCTAGTCAGGCACTCTCCAACAGCCTCAGCAGGAAAGAGCCAAGTCCCAAGGAGAGCTGATGAGAACAGAATGGGTTAGTTCTTACTAGCTAACAGAGAAAGCTTGAGCTGTCATGCAGTGGGAGGGCCTGGAGGGATTGATGTGGGGGAGGGGTGGGTAACTCATTTCATCTAGTCAGGCTCTCTTTGGCAGTCTCAGGGATGGGACCCAGGACCAAGGAGAGCTTACTGAGACCCAGCAGTAAGTTGTGGTACTGGAGACAAAAGAAAAGACCTTCAAAACAGAATCATCAGTCCAATATTAACAAGGTTAAAATAGAATCGCATCTAAAAAGCACCCTTTGGTTTTGGCTACAGGAAACTAATTCTGACTTTGGGGAGATACAAATGGCATTAGTAATGGGTAT
>NW_008360307.1:1068791-1136982 GCF_000622305.1 Nannospalax galili
AAGAATGTGTGGGAGGTAGGAAAGGAATACATTTTCCATTTTCAAATGTTTGGGATGAAAACAAATTAGGGAAGTGTCTAGGGATCAGGCATTATAAAATATAGTGTCAGGATGAATCTGAGATTCAGGATAAGGGTATCACCATAAAGAAAAAGAAAAATTAAGGAAAGAATTAATTTTACTGGTAAAAATACACAAATTACCAAATTAGGATCATAGTGTGATTGAGATACTGATGGTTAAAATGAACAATTTTATTAAATAAAGACATAATCAGCACACATACTAATGTCTACTATGCAATGTCAATCACAGGTGTGTGGACAATATAAGGATGAAAAAATTAAGTTTTCTCTTACTCAAAAGCTTGTAACATAGTAGTGGATTCAAAATACTGGAGCATTTGTAAAGTTAGAAGCCTGCTTGTCTGAGAATAATAAAAATCATATAATCATCTTGGCTGGAGAGAACTAAAGTAATTTCCTGAAGAAAATGATAAATGTTGTGGTTCTTCAAAGGTGAAAATTGTGTTGGTTGGTGACACAAAGACAGGAACCACAGCCATGTCAGTGATGCTCAAAAAGCTCAGAGATGAAGAATTTATGAAAGAGAATAGCATTCATATTTTATATAAAATTCATGGGCCACAAATGCCACTGTACATATTTTATTTCAAGTTTACATTTAAAAGTGTTAAACTCACTATTAACTTGATGGAACAGATATCAGGTGGTGGGACAGAATTGGTCCAAGTGGCATTTGCTACTCTTCATCAGATTTTGAGAGCTTTGAGGGCAGCTCAGCTTTCACACAGATGCCCCTCAAAGAATGCTTATTGATTCCACTGGCCATGGAGAGCCCATCTAGGAAAGTGGGCATAGGAGAGAGAAAGGAAGAATAGTGATAGCAGGGTAGATTGGTAGTAGTGGATGATGGGAATTTGATAGGAGTTAATAAAAAAGGGTATTAGAAGTAAGTTAGTTAGGAAAGGCATGATAGCCATATTGTAAGATCAGAAGAAACCAGAAGAATAATTCAGAAAAGGCAATACATTCAGTTAATAAAGACTATCTGAACCTGAATGACAGGGAAATAGAGTTATGAAATGAGGTTACTCCATGTAGAATAAACAGAGATGTTCATCCATACATGTGACTAAGAACCAAATGTCATGACATGAGACTTCCTTCTCCTGCTGTATCAAGACCTGATATCACTGGAATATTTCTTTTTAAACCATATTGATATTAATATTGGATTCACAGAAGTAGGCTAACCTGTATAATTAAGACTTTAGGTCTGACTCAATCTATTGCTTTTTCCAGATACTAAGTTACTCTTTGCAAGCTCAGTAATACTAAAAGTTTCTAATGTGAAGGCAGAGTTCATTTGCACAAACTAATCTCAAACCACAAAGACAAATATTCAGACCAGTGGAAAGTCCTTATCGGTGGCAAAGAAACCATGGTAAGCTTTTGTTGTTGTTGGCAGGGGTAATATGCATCCACCTAGGAGGCTCACTGTGGAGGGAATTTATTTCTACTTAGATATTCTGACACTTTTCATCTTTCTTCTCTTTTTCTGACAGGCTCAGGTTGTTTTGCTTTCCTGGTCAATTCCTTACCTTGCACACCTTTCAAGAGTTGTAGGTTATTTGTTCTTGGATTCTTGGTCCTGAAGAGACAAATTATATAAATCGTTACTCAGAGAATAATATACCAGAAAGTCATTGTGCATCACTGCAGGAGAACATACTGCACAGGAGTGTGTGGGAGTGCTTGCCAATCCCAGCATTCGCTAGTGCCAAAAAGACTGTTCTCCTACAGATTTTGCCCCCTAATTTTGCTAGTTCAAGCTATGCTTGCCAAATATATGCAATTAAACACTGTAGAAGAGATTTCTTGTTTTCAACCTTTACAAGACATGTACCTCCCATTGATTCTGACTAGTGTAAGCAATAAAAAAATAAATAAACTGAACCTATGATGAAGCCATGCAATGTGGATGCTGATGGTCCAGAACCAAATGCAAAAGAATTTGCTTTATTATATGAATGAATGAAATTCAAGTGATACAGATTGTCAGTTCACCATTATTGGATAATGTAATGCTCATAACTGTTATTTCAAGTTATATCAACTTTTTCAGAAAATTGTTTTCCACATAGAGGTCTGGTTTACCTAGTATTTAAGAATAATCTCTTTAACCAACATTGTCTCTTCATTTGCATTTCTGGACATTTCAGTTCTCATACCTTATAAGAGTGCATTTGTATTGATAACATTCATTTTGAGTCATTGAGGGAGCAACAGTTTTTTTCTGCCTACATTTCAGGAGTAGATATCAAGATTTCATACAGAGAATACTTTAGGTGACCCGTGGCCAAGATATTATACAGTGGTGCTGGTTAGAGTTAAGTGTCAA
Source organism: Nannospalax galili (assembly GCF_000622305.1). NCBI lineage: Eukaryota > Metazoa > Chordata > Mammalia > Rodentia > Spalacidae > Nannospalax > Nannospalax galili. The sequence goes on from NW_008360307.1 coordinate 1,071,216, forward strand.
CTTAAGACAACCTAAAAATAGCTGGGAACATAATCTTTTCCCAAAAGATATTTTTATTGATTCTTTGAGAATTTTGTACAATGATCATATGATGAACACCTCCCCCATTTCCACCACCACCTACTATCTCCCCCCCTCTCCAACTTCATGTCCTCTACTATTATTTTTCACTTTTAAAAAGTCTACTGAAGTCAGGCGTGGTGGCACATGCCTGTAGTCACAGCACTTGTGAGGCAGAGGCAGGCGATCTCTGTGAGTTCAAGGCAAGCCTGGTCTACATAGTGAGATCCAGGACAGCTGGGGCTACAGGGAGACCCTGTCTTAAAAAGACAAAAAAAAAAAAGAAAAGCCTACCAAGTCTAATTTATGTTGGGAAGAGATTCTTAATAAGGAATTACCTAGATCAGATTGGCCTGTGAGCATGTCTGTGGGGATTGTCTTGATTGTTAATTAATATGGGAAGACCCAGCCCATTGTGAGAAGCACCATTCTCAGGCAGGGAGTCCTGAACACCGGAAAGAGAGGAGAAAGAGACCTGAGAGCAAGTAAGCAAGGGTGTGTTTATTCTTGCTTCACTCTTGACTGTGGATGTAATGAGACTGATTCATTGAATTCCTTCCTTGACTTTCTTGACTTTCACCTAATGATGTACTGTAACAGGGAACTGTAAGCCAAATAAAGCCTTTCCTCATCTGTGTTGCTTTATGCCAGGATCTTTTATCATAGCAGCAGAAATGAATCTGGAACAGGCAACATGCAGAACAAAAACAGTCAAGGTGATTGTTTGATCTTGGTCAATATCAAAACATAAAATGTCTGTGAGTCATATAAATGGAGAATGACAGAGCTAAGAGAAAAGAAGAGTGTCAGTGAAAATCAGATTATCATATTCATGACATTACTTTTAGTTAATTTTCATTTTAATCTTATGATAAAGTCATAAGAGTTTTGACTGAAATTGTATGTAATTGGTAAATTGCTTATGGTAGGATGATCATTTTCATAGTATTAATTCTACCAATTCATGGGCCTGGGAGGTCTCTCCATCTATTGTCTTGCTCTGTCTCTTTCTTCAGTGATTTAAAGTTTGAATCATAGTGGTCTGGTCTTTCATCTCCTTGGTTAGACTTAGTCCTAGATATTTTTTAGGCTATTGTGAATGGGAATGTTTCCACAATCTCTTTTATCTACCAGCTTTTTATTGATGTACTGAGTTTTATAAGTTTATTTTGTATTTTACCACTATGCTGAAAGTGATAATCATTTCTAGGAGTGTTTTGGTGGAATTTGGGGGACCCCTTGTACATAATATCATATCATCTGCAAATAGGGACAATTTGACCTCTTTCCCATTAGTGTCCCTTTTATTTCCTTCTCTGTTCTATGACTTTTGTTAGGGTTCCAAATACTGTATTGACTAGGAGTGGGGAAGTGGGCAGCCTTGTCTTGTTCCTGATTTTAATGGAAATGCTTTGAGTTTTTCCCCATTTAGAGTGATGTTTACAGTGGATTTATCATACCTAGCCTTTATTATGTTGAGGTAACATATCTCCAGTCCTAGCCTCTCCAGAACATTTATCATGAAAGTATGGAAGATTTTGTCAAAGCCTTTTCTGCATCTACTGAGATGACCATGTTATTCTTATCTTTAAGTTCATTCATAAGACATTACATTTATTGACTTACATATTTTGTACCATCCCTGCATTTCTGAGATAAAATCAACATGATCATGGTAGATACTTGTGTTAGTTTGCTTTCTGTTGCTCTGATTAAAAAACTAACTAAAAGCAACTTGGGGAGGAAAAGCGTTATTTTACTTACACTTCCAGATTATAGTCCAACACTGAGGAAAATCAGAACAGGAATTCAAGGTAAGAACAGAAGCAGAGACCAGAGAGTAATGTTGCTTACTGGCTTGCCTCTCCTGAATTATTCAGTTAGCTTTCTTAGTCCAGGCCCACCACCCACAGTGGTCTGAGGTCTCCTACATCAATTAGCAATTAAACAAATGCCCCCACAGATAGGGCAAAGGCCAGTCTCATGGAGACAGTGCCTCAGTTGAGGTTCCCTCTTTCCAGATGTCTTTAGCTTCTCTGGATTTGACAAAAAGTATCCACTACAATGATCTTTTACATATATACCTGTGTGTAGTTTGCAAATATTTCATTGAGAATTTTTTCAGTTATGTTCATCTGGGATATTGTCTTCACTTTTCTTTTTTGCTGTGTCTTCACCTGGTTTTACCTACTTCATAGGAGCTTAGGAATGCATCCTCTCTTTATATTTATTTGGAATAATTTAAGACTAGTATTGATGGTAGGTCTTCTTTGAAGACCTGGTAGAATTCTGGAGTGAATTCATCTGGACTTAAGTATTTTCAGTCAGAAGACTTTGTGTTACTGATGCCATTTCCTAATTTGTTATGGGTCTCTTCAAGTTATTGATCTCTTATTGGTTTAACTTTGCTGGTTTGGTTGAATCTAGAAATTCATACATTTCTTTTAGGTTTTGTAAGTTAATGGAGTATAGGTTTTTAAAGTGCTTTTTATAATGTTCTGAATTTTTGGTGTCCATCATAATCTTCCCCGTGTGCATCTCTGATTTTGTTTATTTGGGTCTTCTTTCTTTTGGTTAATTGTGCTACAGGTCTATCAATCTTGTTTATCTTTTCCAAGAACCAGCTTAGATTTCTTGATTCTTTATATTGTTTTCTTATTTCTATTTCATTTTATTCTGTTCTTATTTTTCTAATTTTCTTGTTCTTCCTATCTACAAGATTTGGATTTGCTTTATTCTTGTTTTTCTAAATCCTTGAGTTGCAACATTAAGTCAGTTATTTATGCTTTTTTTGATTTTTTGACATAGTCACTTAGAGCTATAAATTCCCCTCTTAGGACTGCTTCGTTGTGTTGAATTTGAACATTATATCCATGTTTTGTATCTTTCTTGATTTCTTCTTTGAACCATTCATCATTCAGTAGTGTACTGTTTAATATACATGAGTTCATGTAATTACTAGAAATTATTTTTTAAAAACAAGTATGCAAATGGATCCATGTCATGAAATGCCCGCAGAGTTCAGAAAAGGACATCAGATTCCCTGGCATCAGATTCATTTGGAACTGGAGTTACAGATGTTGTTAACCACCATGTGGGTGCTGGGAATCAAACCCAGGTCCTCTGCAAGGGCAGCCAGTGTTCTTAACCACTGAGCCATCTCTCCAGCCCTTAGAGATGCTTCTGCCATTGATTTTTAAGCTTTATTGCATTGTGATCAGATAGAAAACATGGTTTTGTGGTGGTTTGAATCTACATTGTCCCTTATAACCTCCAGTATTTGAAAACAATCTCCTGTTGATGTCACTGTTTGGGGAGTTTTAGGAGGTGTGGCCTTGCTAGAGGAAGCACGTCACTGGGTGCAGGCCTTGAGAGTATATGACCTCATTCCATTTCCAATTTTTCTCCCTGCTTCCTGTGACTGCTTGAAGATTTAAATGTTCAGCTTTCTGCTCTGGCTGCCTCCTCCTGTGATTCCATGATGTACTTTTATTCCTTTGAAACCATAAGCCAAATAAACTCTTCCTTCTGTAAGTTACTTTGGTCATGATGTTTAGCACAGCAGCAGTAACAAATGCAGAGTTATTTTAACTTTTTCTATTTGTTGAGATTTGTTTTGTGTCCCAACTTATAGTTTATTTTAGAGAAACTTTCATGGGCTGCTGAAAAGAGAGTGTATTCTTTGGCGTTTAAGTAGATAGTCTACAGATATCTGTTTAGTCCCTTTGATGTATAATGTCATTTTGTTGAGATGTTTCTCTGCTACTTTTGTTCCAATGACCTATTGGACAGAGTGGGGTATTGAGTCACAAACTATTACTGAGTTGGAGTTAATCTTTCTCTTGAAGTCAAGTAGCACACATTTATGAAATAGAGTGCACAGAGTTTGGTGAATATGTATTATTGAAATGTCTTCTTTATTAGTTGTTCCCTTGATCAGAATGAAGTGTCCTATTTTGTTTCCTCAGACACATTTTTGGTTTAAGTCTATTCTGTCAGATATTAGTATAGCAATGTGTGCTTTTTCCTGGTTCCCATTTTCTTGGAATAATTTTTTTCATCCTTTCACTCTAAGGAAATGCTTATCCTTGAAGGCAAGATGAGTTTCTTATAGATGACAAGAAGATGGGGAGTTGAGACCATTCCTGTTTAATGTTATTTTTGATAGATATGTATTGATTGATGCTGTACTGTGATTTTTTTTTCTGTTTACATTCTTAGTCCTATTTTGTGTTTCAATAATTATAGGTTCATTTTTTTTTCTTTCTGTAGCCTCTTGGCTATATTTATTCCTTTCTACAGTCCTTAGTATTGCCTTCAGTATTCTTTGTAGGGTTGATTTGGTAGACACCAATTCTTTCAGCCTACTTATATCACAGATTTTATTTCTCCTTCAACAATGACAGATAGCTTTCCTGGGTAGAGTAATCAGGGTTGTCATCTGTGATCATTTCAAGCTTGGAGTACATTGCTCCAGGTGATTCCGGCTTCTAGAGCTTCCATTGCAAAGTCAGTTGTTTTTTTGCTGAGTTTTCTTTTATTTGTGACTTGTGGTTTTTCTCTTGTAGCTTGCAATATCTTCTCTTTGCTCTGCATATTTCATGTTTTCTCTAGATACATATAGTTATATATGCCATGGAGCATTTCCTTTTTGATCATGTCAATTCTGTGTTTTGTGAATGTGTGCTTCTTGTATCTGTATGGCATGCCATGCCTTTCCTTCATTTGGGGACATTTTCATTTATAATCTTCTTGAAGATCTGGTCTATGCCATTGACCTGGGATTCTTTTCTTTCTTCAATGCCTATAATTTGTAGACTTGGTCTTTTCTTAGTGTCCCAAAGTTCCTATATATTCCTTTCATGTTTTTTTTTTCTTAATTTTTCATATTATTTTCTTGAGGGATCCAACTCTTCTCCTTTTTCTTCAAGTCCTGATATTCTGTATTCTACTTGACACATTTTACAAGCAAGGTTTTTCTCTTGAGTTTTCCAATTGGATTATTGAGTTTTTTACTTCCATGTTCATTTCTATCTCTTCATTGCATTCACTTTTCATACCCTGAATTCTCTTCATCATTTCTATCAACTGGACATTTGTGTTTTGTTGGACTTCATTCAGGATTTCCCTCCTGTCTTCTTAAATCTCATTGAGATGTTTGTTCATGTCTTCTTTAAACTCTTTGAATACTTTATTATGTTTGTGACTGTTTTCTAAAATTCTGCGTCCTAAAGTTCATCAGGTAAATGATCACGGTAGAACAGTTCTTTAAAAACATTGTTTTCTTATGAAGACAAATTACCTTCCTTTCACACTTTTTGCCCTTTTTGTTATGGGCCCTTCTTTTCTTGCCTGTGTGTCTGATATGAAATTCTAGCCTGTCTTTAGTGAGTGGAAGCTTGACTCTGTTTTTCTTGTTGCTCAAGCTTCACTGTCTTCAGATGACATATGAAGATTAGTAGGTGGGCTCCACAGATACTGTTGCTTTTTGCTTAGAGTGACGGACAGATTCTAATTTGGTGATAATAAGACAGTGCAAATCTTATGCCATTTTGTATGCCAGGGATGGTGCACAGTCTGTAATATACTTTCTAGGCTGTGGGGAAGATGGTGTGTGTGTCAGGGGTGGGTGGGAGGCAAATTTTGAGGGCACTCACCAGGCTGGACCAGTGTTGGGCTACAAGACCCAAGCTAGGCCCGGGGGTATGGTGAAGGCAGTAGGGGCAGTGGGTTTCTGGGGAATTCACCATGCTGGGCTGAGGCTCAAGTTGTACAAACCAAAGTAGGCAAAGGAATACATGGAGGGCAGAGGCACAGTACAAGGCATGATGATTTTTTAGATAAGGAACTGAATCCTGGCTGCATATTTGACATACCAGGGTATAAACCATTTTCAACATGTTTTTCATAGTTGATTTTTTTGGAAACATCATGGAAATTATTTTTAACATATGGTCAACATTCTGTCTTATGTCATCCATGCATATTAATACTTTACTGCTTTGAGTTAATGACAGTGTTTCTGATGGCTTGTTTTATTTTTACTTTTTCTTATATTTTGTGTTTTAATCTTTCAGAACATCTATGCTGAGTTTTGTATATAGCAGGACCTTAATAAATTAGTGCCAAAGCAAGGTTCATTAGAGAATATGTAATTATATTGAATGTAAATTTAATTCTTAGATTTCTTTAAATACATTTAGTATAAAGGTGAGGAAAATTATAGATATATCAAAATCCTGAACTTTTATTTTGATTTGGTTTTTCTTGTTGTTGTTGCTGTTGCTGTTTGAGACTGGGTCCCTTGACACCATACCCCTAGTCACAGCACACAGAGGATTTTTGACATTGTTATTCAAAGAAGGCTGGCCTTGAACTACTTTCATCTCCAAATGCTGGGATTACATGTGTTCCTCATGGCCCCAGATTTAAAATCTTAAAATTGAGAGATCCATTCAGTTGTTTTTATAAGAAAGAATATGGGCTGGAGAAATGTTTCAGCAGTTGAAAACATTGTTTTTCCAGAGGACCTGAGTTGAATACCCAGAAGCCAATGTTAGGCAGCTAACAACTACCTGTAACTCCAATACCTGGGGGATCAAACACCTCTGGCCTCAAAGGCCACCTACACTCATGTGTACGTACCCATGCCTTTAATCCCAGTACTAGGAAGCCAGAGGCAGGCTCATCTCTGAGACTGAGGTCAGCCTGGAATATATAGTGAGTTCCAAGCCAGCTAGGGCTACAGGAGGACCATGTCTCAAAAAAAAAACAAGAATCTTAAAAATTTGAAAGCACATTTTTTTCATATGTAATATAAATGAATTCTGTAATTTCTAAAGTATTATTATCAAAATAAGTTTTGGCATTTTGTTTAAATAACTGAATAATAAACACTAAACTATTTCTTGGTTTTGAGAATAGCTGAGAAAGATACCTGGTCTCAAACTCTGGCCCTACACACATATGCATAAAAATGCATGCATATCTGCATGAAATCACTAACTTTTCACACAATAACCATACCATTTTCTTCTTTATAAGTTTGAGATTTTCAGACTGTGGGAGAGGGCAACATCATCACCCTGAACAAGTCCCAGGACAGCCTACCTTGCCAGTGTTGGGAATTAAATGTATCAGGCAAAATCCCATACATAAATTTCTAGACTTGTGATTTTGTCTCAAGTGAACCTGAATCTTCTTTACTCTACAGGAGGCGAGAGAGGAAACAAGAGACTTGTGGCATATTTCACATGACTATCTCATATGATTAGTTAGCTACTGGATAAATATGAATATACTTCAGTCTGAGAGATTTATATTTGTGTATATGTGTGCAGGTATGTGCACATAAGTGTAAGTGGTCCTGGAGGCCATAGGTGTTATTATTAACTACTTTTCTGTCACTGCGGTAGAAACACTGACCAAAGCAACTTAGAGAAGGACAAGTTTGTTTGAGCTTACGTCCGTTATGGTGGGGAGGCACGGTGACACGAGGTGGCTGGAACAGGAGCAGAAAGTAGAGGGCTCACATCATGAAGCAGGCACAGGAAGCAAGAGAGTAAGGCTTAAGAACTGTCTAAGCACACCCCCAGTGATGTGCTTCCTCCAGCGTAGCCACACCTTCTAAGACCTCCTAAAACAGCGCCACCAACTGGGGACAAACTGTCCAAATACTTGGAGCCTATGAAGGACATTCTCATTCAAACTATCACAGTGATTGATTCCCCCAGCAGCTGGAGTTACAGGTAGTTGTTAATTGACTAACTTGGTTGCTGGGTATTGAACTCAGGTCCTCTGGAAGAGCAATAAGTGTTTTTAACTGCTGACATCTCTCCAGGATAAAAAGCTTAATGAATCTCTCAAGTATACAAATACATAAATTGGATTTCATGAAAATTAGAAAACTTCTAATGCTGCTAAAATAATGAAGCCAATCTGCACATTATGAGAAAATACGTGCACATCAAATATATATAATTAACATATATGAAGAATATAATGTTTAATATGAATTAATCCAGTTAAAATATGTGCACAGATTTTGAGTAAATACATCAAAAATTTGTATAGATTTCATATAATCACATAGATCAATGTCAATGGCTATGACAGTGAAAGAAATTCAGTTAATATGATACCACTCTATGCTTTAGCACTATGGCTACTAAATAAAAATAACTAATTAAATGTATAAATAAATAGTAAAACTGATCAGTGGGAGCTTGTATCTAATCCTTAAAAGATTTTAGGGTTACCTCTTCAGAGGGGGGAATGTTAGAGAAGCCAAATGCCCCATAAAAATAAGTAAATGAAAGAAGGAAAGAAAAAGAAAAACGTGATGGGGAGATATGGGAGGTGTTGGAAGGGAGGGAGTGGGCATAGATTTGATCAAAACACCTTATATGCATGTATGGAATTCTCAATAAAGCTTTTGTAAAAAAAAAAAAAAAAGCATGAAATGTACTGAAAAAAAGAGATGTGGACAAACTTGAACTCTATTAGCAAATTCTGCTGCCACTGACACAAAAATGCATGGAGAATTTGGAAAACAGTTTGACAGCTTTTTAAGAAGATAATGTGAACATACCATTCAGTTGAACATCCTGTTCCAAGATACTTAAACAAGTGAAATAAAGATTTCTGGGTCACAGCTGTGATTACCTGCACAATACCTGTACATGATTGGTACCTTTAACATTCTGTCTTGGACTGGAAGAAACTCAAGAGGCCCTACTACTCCCTTGGATTAACAGGCAGGTAAAAATAGCTAGGTATAGTAGTAGATCACCAGACCCTCTTTCTCTGAGGATCTGTAGGCAGTTGATCAGTGCTGGGAGTGGAAGAGACATTTTCTTTAGTGGTATAGTCATTGTCAAAGTACCTGCTCACCCATACATAATCCCTAACCCATTCTCATGTAAACAACTCTAAAGAAATTCATTCCCTCTCCTCTCTCTCTCTCTCTCTCTCTCTCTCTCTCTCTCTCTCTCTACACACACACACACACACATACACACACAAAAGACATGAAAATAGAATGAGGACTAGTTAGAAAGGGGAAGAAGGTAAGCAGTGCAATGAAGAGTAACGGAAACTGAGTATGATCAAATACATTAAACACACACATGAACATTCCATAATGGAACCCATCATTGCGTGTGATTAATATCATTTAAAAGGAAAATATTTATGAAAATATTGACAGAAAATTTATTTGCAATTGCTGAACATTAAAAGTCACTGAAATGTTTTTAAATGATTAAAAAATATAAACAAAATAAAACTGTGAACAATTTACAAAAGGAATACTACTCAGCAATAAGATGAACAACTAGTAAACAGGAAAAATGGGAAACTTCTATTTCTTTCTGCTAAGTGAAAAAAGCCAACCCCCAAGTGTTAAGTACTGTACCATTCCATTTATAGGATATTCTGAAGAAAAGGGAACTATAAGAAAAGGAAACTTATCAGTGCATGCAAGGGACTGAGAATGACAGGAAGTCAATGATTATATTAATTATGTGTTGCTTTATAACAGGTTATAGCTTAAATTGAAAAGGATTTATTGTGCAATGACTTCAGCAAATCAGAAATTAGTTTGTGGCTTATATGAATGCCTCTTGCTCAAGTTCATTCGTAAGGTTTCCTTGCAGTTAAGTTTAGCTCTTTGTAGGTTGTGCCAGAGATGGGGATGGTTCTACTCCAAACTTTTACAAATGTACTAGAAGGATTCCTGGTTCTAAACTAATGAGCTTAGTTCCTTGCTGGGTGATTATTCCATCATCTCTCCCAATTCCCTGCCAGGTCTACTTCAGTGAGGGACAGCTCCCACCATGGCAGCTGGGTTTCCTCAGACAGTATATAAGATTATTAAAGTACTTGAGATGTGAGCTACTCTTTTTTTACTACCTAGTATCAGGAGTGACTTCCCATCACCTTTGACAAAATTCTATTTTCTAGAAGGGGGTCTCTTAATCCGATCACATTCAAAGGAAAGGATTGCCAACAGCAAGACTACCAGTACACTGGAATCACTGGAGCATAGCCCTCACTTGACCACAGAGATTCACATTTCTCCCCCAATGAAAATACTCTTCTCTTAAGGACCCAACAGGCCTCTCTTTCTACATTATAAGTTAAAAGTCAATAATTTCATGATCTGAGTCAGGGACATCTTAGATTGTGTCCATCTCAACCACAGGGGCTGTTGGGAAAATTTTAGGGTGATAAAATTTATCTCTAGCAATAATGATTACATAGCTGTATTTGATTGCCAAGAACTGAATATTATAAATGATGAATTTGGTGGCTGGAGAGATTTCTCAGTGGTTAGGAGCACTTCCTGGTCTTCCAAGGGACCCAAATTTGATAACCAGCACCTACCTCAGGAGGCTCACAACTGCCTGTAACTCTAGTTCCAAAGGTTATGATACCCCCTTCTGGCATTTGGGAATGCCTGTATCCTTTGTTATAGACACACATACATACACATAAATGCCATGTATGATGGCACACGCCTTTAATCCAGCACTCAGGAGGCAGAGCTAGGCAGATCTCTATGAGATTGAGGCCAACATGTTCTATACAGTGAGTTCCAGGCCAACACTGTTTACAGGGAGACTTTCTCAAAAATAATCAAATAAAAAAGAGAAAACACACACATAAATAAAAATACAAATAAATATTTTTAAGTCATAGATTTTACTGAAATGTGTACTTTCAGCAAATATTTATTTATTCATTTATTTTTGAGACAGGGTCTCGCTAGGTAGCTCTGGCTCGCCTGGAACTTGCTGTGTATAACAGATTGTGCTGTGTAAAACAGACTGGCCTGGAATTCACGGAGATCCTTGTGCTTCTGTCCCCAAGTGCTGGGATTAAAGGGATGCACCACCATGCCAAGCTTAGATTTGTTATTTTTTACGTGTGTGTGTGCGCACCTGCCTGAGTGCACCACATGTGTGTGGATGCCTATGCAGGCTGGAAAAGGGCATTGCATCTCCTGAACTGGAATTACAGGTAATTATGAGCTACCTGATGTGGGTCATAGGAACCCAAATCCTTTGAAAGAACTAGTGCATGTAACCTCTGAGCCATATCTCCAGCTCCTGAAATTTATACTTTTATTTAAAAATAGAAAATGTTAAAGAACGCAGTGAGATAAGACATTCAAACATTAGATTTAAATTTGGCCAAGTGAATGAAATTGACTGCATATTAACAAAATATTAATAAAATATAACAATACAAATATATATTGGCACTAGAAAGCAGCATAATGGTTTCTAATTTTGCCATTGAAAAGTTCTAATAACATATGTATATAGAGTCTATAATTTTCTTATAGGAAAAGAAAAATATTATTTTAACTATTTTAATTAATATCGCTTTCCCTTATTAGTATTTATTTTCATTAACAATTCACCAATTCAAGTTTTAGGAATGATAAAGATATAAATTCACTATTAACTTTTCTTCTTTCATTCACAAAAGAACTATTAGAACAATTCTCTGTAAAATGCATTTTGATAACCATGTTTGAAAATAATATACCACCAATAAGCTGAATCTAGACTGTGAAACAATCTAGCTTTCCTGCTTGTTTTCTGAGTTTCTGAAGGTGAATGGGCATGGCAGTGAGATCCAGTTACTCCTTGTTGTTTATGCAGCTGCCCTTAATTGAACTCCGGCTTGTGTTACACACAGTTTGTGATAGGAAGTAAATGCTTTCAAAACAACTAAAAAGACAGGTCTTTAACCTCCACCTTGTAGATTCTCGGTTCCACTGTTAGCTTCTGTGGAGGTTATAAAGGAAGCAGCTCTAAAACATGTTATCGCTCTCCAGTGTAGCCTCATGTGGTTACCTCAGCCTAGTGTCAAGTCATTTTATATGTATTAGTATCAATATTTGAAATCAAACACAGGAAAGTCCACAGACAGTATGTTTATTTTAAATGAAGGTTTATAAGTACCAGGTTCTGAAATGTTCAACAGTAAATTTGTTCTAAGGAGAAAATGGTGTTTAGATTCTTTCAAGGGCTTAGTTGGTAAACAGTTTTAAAAGGCCTAGGAGATTCATCAAATTTTATTGCTAGTAAAAATCTTTCACACAACATCTGAAGATATTGAGACCCACAACCACCTTTGTATATCTCTTAAGTGTAGCTGTGTATGTAATAAGTCAGAATTTTTTGGATCTAAATTATTTTGAAAATTATGTTTGGGTAGCTTTAGAGGTCTTAATGATAAATCACTCTTATTTTGTATAAGAATAATTTCTTTAATTGATTGAGTATGGTGTGATTATTGGGAATAATAAAAAAAGATGAAAACCATAGCCAATCATGTCTTAAGTTACTTATCAGGTGGTGGTTAAAAAATACTTTCCCCACTTGAAAATACCTGACTTTAATAAGAATTACATGTAATCAGACTAATCATGATCCTTCTATAATCACATTCTTCTTGTATCTATGAAATATAATTGACTTATTATAACATACTTGCTTTGCAAAATTTTTAGGTAACTTCCTTCATAGATTTTCCAGGGAAAGTCACATACTAAACCATTCTCCAAGAAGACCATTCCTATATATTTATTCATATATTAGTGCATTAATTGCATATCATGTGATACATATGATATGATGTGTAACATGTATGTATACATAATTTTTATAGAAAACCACTAATAGTTCTTCCAGGTGCCATGCATTTTCACAGTAGTTCATGTTCAATGCAAAGCTCCACAGTCTGGAATTTCTGCTCTTAGATCCACTGCTCAATTTTCAAAGACCATATCACATCATTAACTTTTGTCTCCTGCATTTAAAGCAAAGGACTGAACAAAAGTTAATTCAAATAAGAACATATAACATGCTTTTAGTGTAACAGTACAGGCTGCAGCATTTGATCTATGATTCTGCTAGGAAATAAAAATATTTATAAGAAAAAATTAGCATACAAGACTATTTCTCCTTTCTTGATCCATTTGCTAAAGGACTTATTATAGAATCATATTTGATATAGGAAAAATAAGCCATTCTTATTGAGTGTGTGAATCATAAGGCCTCATGAGGAAGATTTGGGAAATCTTTGATGAAATAAACAACACTCGTTTTCTTCTTTATAATTAGGACAAATTGTAGCTACATGGGTCAGTTAAGAAATGTTATGGCTGGGGCTGGAGAGATGGCTCAGTGGTTAAGAGCACTGGCTGCTCTTGCAGAGGACCTGGGCTCAGTTCCCAGCACCCACATGGTGGCTGAAAACTGTAACTCCAGTTCCAAGGGATCTGATGCCCTCTTCTGACCTCTGTGGGAATTGTAGGACATTGGGTGCACTTACATACATGCAGGCAATACACTCATACACATAAAATAAAAATAATAAATAAAAGTATTAAAAAAAGAAATGATAGGGCATCTTGGTAAACTATGGGAAGAGCCAGATACAACTTTACTTTATATACTTCCATAAATGAAAACAAAATATTGGCTCTTGGTACTAAATAGTGCAGTGGTTTGTTCTTTATTCCAGCAGACAGTTTTTGAGACTTCTCAAGTCATCAGGAAATAATAGTATGTAATATTTCATTACATACCAATTTCTTCCATCAGAGTAATTAGAAATTATGGTATCACATACCAAAAGCTCATCACTGCCCATTGTTTCTTTTGTTAGAACATTACCAGCTAGCTTTTATGATCTGTCATATTATAAATGTTAGCAAAGTATAAATTTTGGAAGTCATTTCATTTCACTGGCAGCATTTAAGTAAGTCACATACAGCATACATATTTATTGGCTGTGTTTCAATTCTTATTTGTAATTTTTATACTGTCTGGCTCCAAAAATGTTTAGAGGCACCTTATTTTAATTATAATTATATTGGATAGCCTTTTCAGAGATGTTCCAGATTTTTCATCCTAACTCGACAGAGCAACAAACATAACTGAAATGGAAGTTGCTTTGTCCTTTTTTCTCATGAATCATTTCAAATTACGTGTTTTGCAGAGGTTAATATTATTTGGGCTGGACACCAAGTGCACCACAGTTCTGAAGACTATAACTTATCCACAGCACTGAGACAATCCGTCTTGCAGTTATATACTTCCTGGGTAAGTTGTGTGAAATTAAATAAATGTGATACTATGATTTGTTTTTTAAATCTCTACCAGGCACATATGAAGCAAGCACTCTTTTCTAATAGTAGTCTTTTGTTTGTCCTAAAAACTTTCCTGAAGGTGTATAGCAATCTGAGAAAGTGTCTGCCCAAACTTTTTACATATTCTCATCCAGGAGGGGGACATACAGTCAGACAATGAGTTGCAGTTCAAATATATGCAAACAGAATTTGTTAAAGATCTATGTGAAACATCTATGTTTAAATGAAACAACTCAACAACTTCCATTTTTGGATAATCAAAATCTTCTTGAATCCCTTTACTTCAATTTTTAAAATTAGGGAAACATAATTGTAGTTTTTTAGAGTACAACGTAATATTTTAAGAAGTATGTATTTTAGAATGATCAAATGAGGGTAATTAAAATGCCCATTACTTTGTGGTTGAGAACACTTAAAATTCTGTTACAGCTACTTCGGAAACATCTAATATTACTATTGCAATTACATACGAGTAGTATCTACAGTCGTGTTATTGTGCCAGAGAACATAAAAGAATTCATTCTTCTAACTGTAACTGTACCAGTAGACACACTGCTCCCCTTTCCCCATACCCACACTTCACACCCACACACCCACAGTTACCACACTTCAGGAACCACCATTTTACTTTCTTATTTCTGAATTTCAACATTTGAGAAAATTTATACTGTGTGCATCTCCCTGTGCCTGGCTCATTTTACATAGCTTCCCCTAGATTCATCCATGCGGTCACAAATTGCAAAACTTCACATTAAGGCTGAATGGTATTATACTGAGCACCTTGTTAGGAAATGCTCATCTGTCAGTGGACATTTAGTTTGTTGCTATATCTTGACTATTTTGAATAACCTTGCACTAAGTGTGGGTGTATAGACAGTTCTTTGGCATACATATTTCAAATATTTTGAAGGAAGTAAAATATCTGCATACTGAAAACCATAAAAGGTAAGGACAGTAATTGAAGATGATATAATAAACACAAAGATATCCATGTGTGTCGATTAGATGAACTAATATTGCTTCAATTGTCACATTGTAAAATGTGATTTTCAGAATCAGTACAACCGTATAAAAGCTCCAAGTCTTTTTTCATAAAATAGTAGTCCTAAAATTCCTGTAAATTAAAAATATACTAAGTAGCCAAAACAATATTAATAAAAAACAACAAAATTGGAGGTATCATGCTAGTGCACTGGAATTAAAGTGACGAAGGGTAACCATGAACCAAATATATTGGTCAATAAACAGGATAGAGAGGCCAGAAATAGATCTCCACACACCTACATCTACATGTCAATGAACTTTCAACAAAAGTACTACAGCATATATATGGGAAAGGATATTCTCTTCCCTCCTCTTCCTTAAAATAGTAGTCCTAAAATTCCTGTAAATTAAAAATATACTAAGTAGCCAAAACAATATTAATAAAAAACAACAAAATTGGAGGTATCATGCTAGTGCACTGGAATTAAAGTGACGAAGGGTAACCATGAACCAAATATATTGGTCAATAAACAGGATAGAGAGGCCAGAAATAGATCTCCACACACCTACATCTACATGTCAATGAACTTTCAACAAAAGTACTACAGCATATATATGGGAAAGGATATTCTCTTCCCTCCTCTTCCTACTCCTTCATCCCTCCTCGTCCCCCTCAGTTTTTTCTTCATCTTTTGTTAATTTTTTTTATCTTATTAGGGCAATTACTATGATGCTTGCCATGCTTTATATATGGTTTTAATGTATCCCTAAAACACATTTGTTGTGAACACCTTTGTCCCCAAGGTGGCAGTACTGCGGGGGGTATGTGTGGCACATTTAAGAGGCCTGGCCTAATGGGATGTCTCTAGATGAATTGGAGATATGTCTATGTAGAGATTGCTGGACTTCAGTTGCTTCCTCTGGCTTTCTGTTTGAGGACCTGATTGCAAAGTACCACACACATTCATGCCATTGAAATCCACCATGAGGTGCCACAAAAATCACCCAAGCTGCAGCACACCATATGGGCTTCCAGCTTCCAAAACTGTGAGCTACATGAGCCTCATTTTTATGCTAGTTCCTCTCTAGTATTTCTTTGTAGTCATTTCATACAATTGGTTAAATATTTTCAATGTATCAGTCAGATGTTCATAGCAACTGTAGTACAGAGGAATTTAAGTAACACTCATTAGAAAATGATAGAATTGAGCATGAATTTAAGTAACAGTGGTAGTAAAGGAAAGCATAAATGAATTCATGCAGTCTGGCTCCAGGCACTCGATCTTATGTCTATTCTCTATTCTTCACCATGCTCCTGTAAGGATTGTTCTTCACATCTTATCTCTTTTGTTCTTTATAAACAAGCTCATGGTTTGCTGGCCCAAAATTATCAGGGAACTGAAGGTTAATGAGGTTAATTACACAGCTAGTAAGTGGAAAGGTCAAATATTTAAACAGGTGCCTCATAAATGAGAGACAACATACGCTGATAGGAATGCTAATCCAAACAGCAGCAGAGCAAGCAAAGCTGTAAGCCTGTAATGGTATGGTTGATAGGCAGGACCTTAAAGAACCCACTCCTAACCCCATCATACACAGGCCTGTGCTCAAACTTGTATTTATCTCTGGGATGCTGTAACCAAATAGTACAGACTGCATGGCTTACAAACCACAAAAATTACAAAAATGTATTGTCTCAAGACATCAAGAGGCCAAAAGTCAGTGTAAAGATGCCTCCAGGGCCTGTTACCTCTGAAGAGCCTGGGGAAGATCTGGCAGTTTGTGGGTTTGTTTCAGAATAACTCCAGCTTCACATGATGTTCTTTCTGCTTCTTTGTGGAAATTTCCCTTTTGAAAATAAGAACACTAGTCATCCTGAAATAGAGATTTGAGAGGAGGAAACGCCAAGGTAGAATGTAGCCGTATTTAACATTGCTTCAGAGAGGTCCTTGCCATTAGTGAGGCAGTTGCCTAAGGTATTGTCAGCAGTTCTATCAGAGCCTCGTTTATTTCAAAATCAGAAGAAATCTTGTGGATTATTAAATATCTCTTTTCAATATATATTTTGTTGGCTTTTGTGCATTTCATATGATACATTTAAATTATATTTAGGCCCCACTCTCCTATCTCCACACCCCCAATAGCCCACCCACCAGATGTTTCATGTATTTTGCCATATATGTTAAGGCCTATCAAGTCAAGTTTGTGTCCTCAGATCTTTCCATGTGAGTTCATTCATTA
Source organism: Nannospalax galili (assembly GCF_000622305.1). Taxonomy (NCBI): domain Eukaryota; kingdom Metazoa; phylum Chordata; class Mammalia; order Rodentia; family Spalacidae; genus Nannospalax; species Nannospalax galili. The sequence continues at coordinate 1,088,671 of NW_008360307.1, forward strand.
GAGCCCGGTCAGCCTAGCTAACATCATTTCCTTAAAGAAGAGCAACTCTCCCTCACCCAGCGGTGATCAGCTGCCAATATTTCCTTGGCTAAGGTTGGAGCCTCCTGCCCGTTTCCCCAGTTCTATGCTAGTTTTTCTCTGAGTTTACATGAGCCTTGTGCATGCTGACACCATTTCTGTGAGTTCATACGTACAAGTTCCTAGAACCCTGAAAGACTGTTTCCTTATGGTCATGCACCACCCCCGGCTTTTACAATCTTTCCGCTCCCTCTTCCACAATGAGCTCTGGGCCCTAAGAGGGTAAGGTTTAATATAGGAGTCCTATCCAGGGACATGCGCTCTACAATCTCTTATTCTCTACACTTTGGCCAGTTGTGGCCTTCTGTGGTAATCGTGCTCTGTTGCACAAGGAAGCTTCACTGGAGAGATGCATTAATATTCTTTCTACCCCCTATTCCACTATGTTCCATTAGCCATCAGTGTAGAGGTTACTGTAGATGTGTCACTTAGGGTTGGGTTACTCAGACACTTATTCTCTGTGTATGACCAGTTGTGGAACTCTATAATAGTCTCTATCTGTTGCAAAAAGAAGCTTCTTTAATGAGCGGTGGTAGGTAAACGTGTCTGTAAATAAAGGGATCCATATTTAGCATAGAGTAAGAAATTACAATTGTCTAGGTATATTATATATTTTACAACTACAAAAATGAGTCTCAGAAAAGCCCCCACCACATTACATTGCAGTCAGCACTCCTACTTTGGAACGCCAACCCAGATACCTGATCTCAGTTTATTGTAACTGCCATCTTGGTTCTTCACATGTTGTCCTCTCTGTTAAATCAATGTGTCCAAAGTTAAAATGAGTGAAAAACCAAGGGATGTAGGCTCACACTTATCTATTGCCAATTAAAAAAAAAAATCTATGCCACTTTGTCGCAGGCACTGTAAAGTGTCCTGAGTAAAGAAATGAGTACTGGGTATGTACCACACATTGCTGTTTGTTTGGAGAGGAGAAGAGACGAATGGGCACAATGGGAAATGAGAGGTAGGGGTGTAAGTCAGCCTTCAGACCACCACTTCCAGATCTCTTAGAAGATAGGAGAGGCAATTATCAACCTAATATGTCTTCCAATTCATTAAAAGCAAAGAGCAGAGTTCAGGTCTTTTTGCTCTCCTTGAGTCATTTCTAAGAGTCTCCTCATCAGCAGTAACATAAGCCTGCAATTTTGCAGTTTCCAAGGCAACCGTGTATTTTAGAACAAATAATAAATGGGTCATGTCTTTGAAAAGAAAATTGATGCGTGAAATGAACAAAATTAATCCCAGAGAATGTTTCTTTCACTTCATCATGAAATTGAAGGTAGTAGACCCGTCATGTAAAGCAGCTACAGATAAGAATTCAATTTTCTAAATTTTTCTAACCATGCTGTTTGTATTTTAAAGACAATTTTAAGCTTCATATTATTTATCCCAAAGGAGTTTCAATTTATAGAATACTATTTAAACTGAATGCCATTTTATTTACAGTATTCTACAATAGATGGTTTTATATACTTTCTTTAATCATCTATTATACATCTTAATACAAACTAAACACAAGTAATAAAATGCATTTAGGTCCATGAATATTATATAATATATAATTAAGTTAAAATTAACACTCACTCTTCTCTAATTTTATAGACAAAACTTCTGGGAGCTGCAATTTTACATTCACAGTATAATTATAGATGTGCAAACAAAATAAAAAAAGAGCAGGCTGTGTTTAACACAAACTTGTAGTCACAGCACTCATGAGCTTGAAGCAGGATTACAGCCATGAGTTGGAGGCCAACCTGGGCTACCTAGCAAGTCCTAGACCAGCCAGTGATACATGGCAAGAGTCTGTCCAAGAAAGGGAAAGAAAGAAAGAAAGAAAGAAAGAAAGAAAGAAAGAAAGAAAGAAAGAAAGAAAGAAAGAAAGAAAGAAAGAAAGAAAGAAAGAAAGAAAGAAAGAAAGAAAGAAAGAAAGAAAGAAAGAAAGAAAGAAAGAAAGAGGAAGGAAGGAAGGAAGGAAGGAAGGAAGGAAGGAAGGAAGGAAGGAAGGAAAGGGTTGCATTTATAGAAATAGAGAAGCCACACTGGAAAAGTTCCCAAAAGTGAAATTTGAAACAATTTGACAATAATAAATTATATGATATAGTAGGGAATTATTGTAATCTAAAGTGGGAAACAAACTTGTTTTGAAATTATTACATATTGATATGCGTAAATGGTTAAAAAAATAAGTAAGTCATCAATCAGTTCAGTTTCAAGGATCCAGCAGTCTATGTTTTCTATTCATAAATTATCTATCCAACACCATAACCTTGCAAGATCATCACTTGAATGAAGCAAAATCACTCTATATTTTTGAGAAAAACATATAATAGACTCCGTATCATAGGCAGAGCTAGTCAAAGCCAGTTCCCATCTCTTGGTCCAGTTTCATCTCCCATTACCACAGTGTCACCCCATCTGCAAACAACTAACTGAATGCATTGTTCTCAGTTCACACGATACCTGGTATTTTCTGTACTGCTATTACCACTGCCTGGAAGAATATTCTTCCTTTAAGGCTGGTTGCTGTAGCCTTCAAGTTTTAATTCAGTCACCTCCACTTTTCCCAGAGAGATACATTCCTGATATTGCCTAGATAAAATTTTTTGCTTTTTGGTGCTATTGGTATTTCTCCCCCTCCTGCCCCCCCTCTTAACCTTGTCTGTACTTATTATTACACTTAAATTCCATTCATTCATTTTAGCCTAAAATCTCTAAAAGAAATTAATCAAATCTATCTTCACTGTCCATGTAGTATAAAGGACATGATATAGCTTGATAAATGTGTTACGTGAAAGAAATAAAAGTTGTATAGTCATCAAAATAAATGTGACAATGGTAATATTTTGCCAAAGTAATTACAATGTAGTCATTATAAAATTCATAAAGGCACAAAAATGAAATAATTTAAATTTACCATAAGTCACCTAAAATTTTTTATTTAATAGACCTGCACAAATTATAACACAGAGTAAATACCTTATTTACCTTTTGAATGAAATATATTTAAACATGTTTCTTTCATGTTTGAACCTAGTGTTGAATGGGAACTGAGTATTCTCTCAACAACATGTTGAATTAACAAAATGTACTTAGTTTAAATGAATCTTTCATCAAAATTGCTTTGCTTTCTGATGCTTGGTATTAAATTTAAATTTTATATGATTCAATAAACATGTATTTATAATATATTGACTATCTAAAAGAGGTAAAATTTATCCCAAATCATTTTAAAAATGTAGTTTAAACATCAATTTAAGAAAACATTTACTGAAATATTTTTATGTCAACTCTGAAATATGTAAACATATGGTAGATACAGAATTTCTAATATACAATATTTAATGTATTTAAGAACTAGTGAAAGCAAATAATCAAATTAGTAATTACATGTAAGAATTTCATATAGAAGTATCAGGTAAACTATTTGTAGTGAATTTGAGGATACCATGCTTGGAGATAGACGATAAGTGGACTCAAGATATAATTCCATGGTAGAACACTTAATATTAATGCAGCCCAAGATTTGATCCTCAGGTATGAAAGTAGAAAAAAACAGGAAAGGAGGGGGAGAAGAAGAAGGGAAGGAAGAGGAGGAGGAGGAAGAGCTAGAGGAAGATGAAGAGGAGGAGGAAGACAACAATGATGACAACAAATAGGAAAGAATCTCCTATCTGTACCACATTTGCTAGGCTGCTTTAATGCAAAAGAATTAGGACCTTTTTCTGTATAATTAGTTTCCTTTTGCAACATTGTAATAACCACAAATAATGATCATTCAAGTAATTAATATGAGTTATTCCTGGATGCCTCTCAACCTATATTTTCATTTCTTTTAAAAACTATGGTGTTTTGGCCAGGTGAAGTGATGCATGACTGAAATTCCAGTACTTGTAGGCAAAGGTAGGAAGATTTCCCATTCTGGACTAGCCTGAGCTACATAATAAAACACTTGTCTCAGAAAACTAAGACTTGGGGATGTACACAGTGGTAGAATGAATGCTTAGCAAGTGCAAGACCCTCAGATCAATCCCACCGCCCCCCATAAAAAGATAAAATTGAATTAGAATTCATGTTTACCATGTTTGTCAGTTCATTACAATGTCTACTAATGTGCAAGTTTTTTGATGCTTTCATGAAATTTTAGGAATTCTAACCCCATGGGAAACTTATCCAAAAAGTATTTTATAGGCTGTTAGGATTTGGTTCACATTAGCATGATAAAAGGATCTGAAAGGTGCTTTTAAAGAAAATTCCATGGTTTAATTAAGCCATAGCATTCAGCCATAGAACTACTTTTTCAGTAACAGTTGTTATATCTCAACACTATTTCTCTACATTCCATATCAACCTGTCATGCAATAGCTTTACAAAATTTTTATTTATTGAACATTCACATAAGTTGCTTTTTACCTTTTCTTCAATTTAAAATTACAGTCCAAATTATCAGACTTTATTGTAGCCCCAATGTGTTAGAAGTATTTCTTGTTATTTCTTGTTATACTAATATTTCTTAGTATAAGCTGAAACTCAAAGATTATTACCATAGTTTTTTGGAACCTAATGGATGATAGATTCCAAATATCTTTGTATTTCATTGTTATTCTGAAGGAACCAAGGCCTTGAGATTTAAAACCCTTTCTATCTTGGAAAAGCAGGTAGTGGGACCGTGGTTGAAGAGCTGAGCTCTAGAATTAAAAAACAAACAAACAAACAAACAAAAAAACCTGTATTTTTTTATTGCTCACTTGTTTAATCCTTGTTCATTTATCCACTGATAAATAAAACTGACCCTGCTTTCATGAAGTAGTCTTGATGTTTTGCGTGACTTAAATTTAGAAGCATAAACAAGAAGAGTTTGTGTAAAAGTTTAATTTCAAATCACACTCATTATTGTCCTTCAAATTACAGTTTGCCTAATTGAGAACAAAAACTTTGTAATAATTTAGCAAATAAATTTTAACTTTCAGAGGAAATGTTTAGAAATTCAGCTCTATAAAAACAGAATTGGAAAATAGAAGTAAGAGTCTTCTAAGTCTGATTTGGTTCTTTAGTGTTTTTTTCTTTCACTGAAATGTTTTCTCCCAACATGAAGCTACTCACAGCATGAAGCCATTAGAACAGGACAAATCATACTTACTAATTGATTCTAAGTAGCTCTGTGGTTTAAACAGAAATTGTCTTTCTAAGGCACAGGCATTCCTATCTCTTAGGAAATCTGGACCTTTAAGATTTGTTTCCACTAGTTTCAAAACATACACCCCACCGTAATAGCTTTGAAATTTTAAGAGATATGGAAACTCCAATCACACAGAAATTAAAATGGAAAACATAGCTACTCTTTCATTATTACATAAAATTACTTTATTTTATTATGATCTCATTTTATTAGTCAAAATGCCAGGTAATAATAGAGCATTTGGGAGTGGTCCAAGGTCCAAAGGCATATGCTTTACAGTGTTTCGTTTCAATAAGGTAAGCATTTGTGCATCTATAAGGAACCACTTTACTTCCAGGAAACACATCTAATCTTTCAACAGGAAATAACACACAACATATATTTCAACTACATAACATTAAATGCAAAATAGAAGGCTAGTGTCTGCAACCTCATCACTGTGATGCAAAGTCAAATGGCAATAAAATGCATAGAATAAAGTATGTTTGCTGAAGAAGTAACATTAATAAAGCATTATGTTGAGAAACCATATATGCAAATTAACACAAACTTTCTGTCTTAAAGATTTTCTACTCTCCCCTGGCCCTATTCATACCACCATCAGTGTTTGCTGTCCATGTTCAATTTAATCTACTCTACCAATTTTGGATCCACACAGAGGTAAGTGTGAGTGTGTGTGGGTGTGTGTGCATGCACGTGTTTGTTTAAAATTTTATACCTAAACAGCCTGAAGCAATGTCCTAGAAATCTACTAGGAGTTGATTTATTGTGTAAGAAAAATCTTTGTCTGCCTTCTTTAAGGAGAAACATCTGTTCATTTTTATTCATTTTTTCTGAATATATATTGCAAAGTTTATAAGAAGCAATGAAGCCAGTTGGTCTCAATTAAATAAAACAATTTTTGAACTATTAAGTACCAAAGCATTTTAATACTATATTCAATACATTATCTTCCTGCATTACAGTCCATTAAACATTACTAACCAAGAGATGTTGAAATCCATTTCAATTTAGAGATAGAAATTTATATATACTTTTACATGTTGAAATACATATGTTTGAAGATCACTTGAAAAAGATTTAATATTTACAGAAATTAAGAAAATTTTTTATTGGAAACCTTGCTTTATAGAGTAAGTTTCATTTAAAGGAACACAGTTTTTTTGTTTTTTGTTTTTTCTCTAGAAAACTGAACACATGCTTTCACAGTTACACGGGATTTCAACTGAATATTTGCAGCTAGATCATTTAGCAACTGTTTTGTTTTTGAGCAATTTGTATTCATTTTTGTTAAATATAAAAATCACAGATTCAGAAAAATTCCTACATGTACACAAGAACCCTTTTATGCATTTGTGATTTACTGGAAGGCTTTTGAAGTTCCCACAGGAAGCAAGGTGAACATTGGGGTGAACACAAGTAACAGATGCATGAGATTCTTAATCTTGATACAGCAAAGCATCATTTCATTAATCTGCAGTATCTCACACTACTTACTTGCTTGGAATAAAGACACTGTTACCCTAACTTTGGACATATGTGGATTATTTGAAGATCTGTCATGAAATACTATTTGTTTTATGGTACTTGACATACATCAACCATCTATACAACAACCATCTGAAAGAGTTGTTGAGGCCAGTTTTGACTGTAGAGGTCAAAGACCAAATTTGTTTAAATCAGGAGAGGGAGCTTTCTGATGATTTACGTGGAAGGGTTAAAGGAGAATTACATTTTTATAGCAGCTCTGCCCCAGGTCACACCATGTGTTGGGTTAGGTATTAGTCTGGATACAGAGCAATGGTGCCTAAGTAACTTGTGCCTCTTCCCCCATCTCTCTGAGAAGTCCCTGAGCCAGGGATTGAGTGCTGTCTCAGAAAGATAGAGGAAGAGGAAAGGCCAGAGGGGGTTATTTCTTTTAAGATCATCTCTTCCAGGTGCTTGCAACTCCAGTCCAGTAGCAGCATATTGGATCCTGTCCTGTGTTTCCTTCATATTTTTGCAGGAACTTTACCAAATACAGTTACTACAGATGAGTGGCATGAGAAGCAAGCTCACTCACTAACTATGGTTTGTGTCTTTGAATTTTAAATTGTGTTTAAACTATTCATTAGTTTTTGAGAATTTTTAAAATTTTTATTTATTAATTTTATTTTATGTGAATGCGTGTATTGCCTGCATGTAGGTAAGTGAACCTGTGTCATTCAATGCCCACAGAGGTCAAAAGAGGCTGTTGGGTCCCCTGGGACTGGAGTTAGGGACAATTGTTAGCTGCCATGTGGGTGCTGAGCAGCCATGTGGATGCTAGGATTCAATCCCCTGGAACTGGACTTACGGACAGTTGTTAGCAGTCATGTGGGTGCTGTGATTTGAATCCAGGTCTTCTGTAAGAACAGCCAGTGTTCTTAACCACTGAGCCATTTCTTCAGCCCCCCACATGTAATTTTAAAATGTTAAAGCACACAGTAAAAATAAAAACTGGGACTGGAGAGATGGCTCAGCTGTTAAGAGCACTGGCTGTTCTTGCAGAAGACTCAGGTTTGAATTCCAGTACCCACATGGCAGCTAACAACTGTCCCTAACTCCAATTCCAGGGGATCTGATGGTCTCTTCTGTCTTCTGTGGGCAGTGCATGACAAAGGTGCACTTACATACATGCAGGCAATACACGCATACTCATAAAAAAGTAATAAATAACATTAAAAAATAAAAATAAAAAAGCTGAAAATAATGGTTTTCATCTACCAAACTATCCACATTATGAACTTAAAAGATGTTAACCCCTAACCCCTCTTAGCTCCTCGTACACTCTAACATCCAGCATCATGGAAATGCCCTCTAGTTAACAAAACCATATGTGAGTAGCAGGCATGACATTGTTGGCCAAAGGCCTGGTTCTTTCTCAAACAGAGGTTTTCTTCTCTACCGTCCCTAAAGTTCAGTTCTTACAGAAGGGAAATCTGGCTAGGGAGATATTTGTTTTTATGAAGATGAAAAACTTAACTTCAATCCAGTTTAGAATGAGAAGGAAAAAAAAAAAACCTAAAAAACATTTTTTGAAGGACTGTATATAAGAGAAAATTAGGTCATTAGACTAACTGAAGTTTTTTGTTTGTTTTACTGTAGATTATTTTCACAAAGAGACAAGGGAGTCTTAGTCCCATCTTCTATTTGAAAGTTACAAAAATTTGGCTTGCATTAAAAGTATGTTCTGTTGCTGAAATTTTATGTCTAAAGTTTGTTTCCTCTTCATGGGCCTTGCGTGTTTGCAACACATATTTGGTGTGCTCTGTTCGTGTAAATATGTCAACGCAGCACAAAAATGTTTTTACACAATGCAAGTTTTAAACTCAATAGCTGTGGAATATTTTCTGTTTTATATGTATTACGTGTTACTTGGGTTTTAGCTGCATTGGCACTGTACAGTAGTAATAAGGACATTGCTCGCCCTAGATTAATCTTAAATCATACTCTGCTATCATGCTTGAGAAGAGGAATGTTGCAGAAAGCTAATATAATACTTTGGTATTGAAGATTTGAATCATGACTTTATTTCTTTAATCTTATTTTTATTTTATGTCTATGATGTATTGCCTGCATGTAGGGGCACCTGTGTTGTGCAGTGCCTACAGCGATCAGAAGAGGGCATCAAATCCCCTGGAACTGAAGTTACCAATGGTTGTTAGCCATCATTGGATGCTAGGAACTGAACTCAGATTCTCTGCAAGGGTAGCTAGTGCTCTTAACCACTGAGCAATCTCTCCAGCCCCAATTTCTATAATCTTAACCTAAACCATTAAATGTAACACTATGAAAATATAAGTTATAATCTCTTTATGTACTGACATAAAGTTATAATCTCTTTATGTAATGGCATAGCTAGAATGCAAATCAAACTGTATAATATATGCTTTTATTTGTATTATAGAGTGATATACATATATATGTATGTATATACTTTGTGTGTTTAAATGTGGACAGTACCTCTTGTAGAGGCACCAATTCTTCTATAGGGAGGGGTAAAAGGGATGACTGGAAGATAAAGATCAGAATAAATTACTGACAGTAATTTTTCCATACTAATGTGGGTAAAGAATTATATGTTTGTGGTATTATTTCCCTAGTAACTAACAATGTTGAGTGATGTTTCTTCTATTGGTTACACATCCAAGTGTTTGCTTTAGTGGCATATCTGTTCAGGCTCTTGACATTTTTATGGAATATTTTACCTGATCAATTTGTTGTAATACTTGGTATGGTCTAGATGAAAGTCTTTTATAACATATTATATATATATATATGTGTGTGTGTGTGTGTGTGTGTGTGTGTGTGTGTGTTTAAATACTACCTTTTGTGTCTCATTCTTTCCCTGTGGAAAAAAATATTAAATTTTGAAGAGTTTTAATATGTTATTTGGTTATTTTATGCTTATCACAAACCCTTGAAACATATTCTAACATATTCTCTTAGGGGATTTTTGGCACTTTTAGAGTTCTATTATCACCTTTAGGTCTGCATCATGCCTAAATTCATTTAACTTGTGTTTGTAGTATGTGGTCGAGATCAAAATTCATTATTTCTGTGCAGACATCTACTCGACCCTACACCATGTGTTGCTGATACAGTTATGTCTATTGGATGGTCTTAGTGCCTTTGTTAAAAAGAAATTGGCTATATATGGTAGGATCTCCTTTTAGAGGTCCACTCACTTTCATTAATTCACTTGTATTCATTTATACAAATCCTCCACTTTATCTATTACTATAGTTTGTAACAAGGGTTTTGGTACAGTTTGTAAAATAATTTGAGTAAAATTATTAGGTTAGTTTTTTTTGTGTACAATGTTGGATAAGACAGTTCTAATTCTTTCTGTTCATTATGTCTTTGATTATTTTTCTTTACTTATTGCTCTGACAGGGAGCTATAAAATCTCTGTCTCTCTGTCTTTCTGTATCTGTCTGTTAATGATGGTTGTTCTAGGGTGTTTTTAAAAAATGTTTTCTTTATTTATGGGTATGCATGTAGACCTGCTTATCTGTACATGCACCATGTGCATGTAAGTGCCCATGGAGGTGAGAAGAGGATATTGGATCCCTTGGAACTGGAGTTATAAGAATCTGTGAGCCACCCGATGTTGGTTCTGGAAACTGAACTAGAATCCTCTGCAAGAGCAGCATATGCCTTTCACCACTGAAAAATTTCTCCAGCTCTGTTCTAGTATTTGATATGCATTTTCCTGAATTAAAATAAATACCATTTGTCATAAATGTATGGATCTTAAAGAACCATAATTTTCAGGGGCTGGAGAGATGAGTCAGCAGTTAAGAGCACTGACTGCTCTTGTGGAGAACTTGGGTTCCATTCCCAGCACCCACATGGTGGCTAAGAACCAGTCTTAGCTCCAGTTCCAGGGGAATTCCAATGCCTCTTCTGACCTCTGTGGCATTGCATGACAGGGGTGCACTCACATTCATACAGGCAATACATTAATACACATTAAATAAAAATAATAAATGAAGTATTTAAAAAGAGCAGCAATTCTATAAGAGGTGCTTAGAATGTGTTTTTTGCCAAAAAGCATTGACTCCTCAACTGGTCCTACAAAGTAACTGAAGTCACCACAGAACATGACATTTCTACCTTAACTTTGTATCTCTTTCTTTCAGTTTGAATTAGCCTATTGATTAACTCTGTAGATGGTCAGATTAATCATTAGAGAATTGTCTAAAACCTGGTAATACCTTATCTAAATACAATCAAAATATGTTGCATTAAATTCACAAAAAATAAAAAAGAACAAAAATTTGCAATATCTAATCTATCTCACTCATCAAGCCTAAAGGTCAGAGATAAGAGTAACTATAGCATTTTTCCTGTCAGTTCTTAAAGGGTCTATTCTAGAACCTTATCAAGTCTCCGTTCATTTTTATAAGCCTGCTATCACTTTAGATTCCAGAAAGAGTTGTTTCTCAGGCAGACGCTCTATGAATGGTGAGCCATTCATCACCAGCATGCCCAATCATCTCTTGGAAACCAGATTGTCCTCTCAGTAGATAAGGATTTGTCTTCAACTACTTGGTAAAATCAGAGCTCAGAAAATAATTAAGCAGAACACTGTTTGACTACTAAGTTTTAATTGTTTTCAATATTATTTTTGTTTGCCTTCTTTGGGATAAGTGGGCAAGTGTTTCCTGACATGTTAGAATCTCCCATGTTTAGTTTTAGGCCTAGGACTCTGGTTGTAATTCCATTTACTTCCTTTGTGCCTTTTAGTTAGTGTTCTTGTGTACATTAGTTATCCAAATTTTATAAATCTCTAAATATGTTTATCATATGCAGACTTATCTAGTCAATCATCATTTAAGGGAATCAAAAAAATCAAATAATTACTCCTGTATATCTCTCCAAATATTTATCTTGTAATACTTTTTTCTCTCCCTTAACTCAACTTTCACCCAGCATCATTTCCTTTTTGTCTGAAGAAGTCTGCCATCTTTGCTAACGCAGGTATATACCAATAAGTTTCTCCATGATGTTGGATGTTATCAAGGTTTAGAGTGTACCTCCTGAAAGGTTCTAAGTTCTTGTGTCCCAGAACAAAGAATTAAATGGAGACATATCGATAGTAGCAAGCCAACTGTCAGAATTTATTAAGAAAAGATACACTAGGGCAGGCAAGATGTTTCTGTGGATAAAGGCACCTGCTGTCATGCTGACAACCTGAGTTTAGTCCCCGGGACCCACATGTGGAAGGAGTGAACCAACTCTCTCAAGTTGTCCTCTGTCCTCTACACACACTTGCTACAGCATGAATCCAACCCCTACAATAAATATATGAAAAAGTAAATAACCTGTAATAAAATAGTTTTTTATAAAAGGAGCTGGAGAGATGGTTAAGAATGCATATTACTCTTGGCAGAAACAGAAGTTCAGTTTCCGGCACTTCCTTCGGGTAATTCAGAGCTGCTTGTAATTCCAGTGTCAGGGGCTATGCCAGCCTCTGCTGGCCTCTCAGGCACTCACACTCATATGTACATACTCACACATCAGACACATGCACGTGCACATAATTAAAAATAAAATAGATCTTAGAAAGAAAGAAAGAAAGAAAGAAAGAAAGAAAGAAAGAAAGAAAGAAAGAAAGAAAGAAAAAGAGAAAAGAAAGAAAAACACTTCCAAGAGAGGTAACAGACAAAGCGGTTGGGAAGACATAGCTGCCCAAACAGTACCAGAGCGCAAAGGCAGCATGCTGTGTTACATAACTAGGGTTTGAGAGCTTACTTGCATCATGTGGACTTTCTCTGTTTATGCTCTGCTGTATGTAATCTTACACATATCTTCATGTGTTGAATGTCTCATTGACACCTTAAATCTCCGTGGAAGAGTCTGCATTTTCTCAGTATAAAGAGCTGTAGGTCACATTCTGGCAGTCCGAATTGCCTCTGTGACAGAGCAAGTGGGGAAAACTCCCTTTAGTAAAGGATCTCAGCTGAGAGGTTTCCAACCTTCATTTTGCTTTCTTGTTTTTATCCACATGTTAAATTTGCAAGGCTTTGTTTAAGGCCTTGAGGACCCCACTCTCTGCCTTACTTTCTTGTCAAATTCATATTCTTTTTAAAAAATGTATTCATTATTTTATGTGTATGAGTGTTTTGAGATATATATATACCATGTTGCACAAGAAATGCTGTGGAGGCCAAAAGAGTCATCAGATCCTGTGGAACTGAATTACAGGCTCCTGTTAGAATGGCCCATTAAGTTCTGCTTACAGCATTCAACCGCTTTTCTAATCCAAACTTCTTTCCACATTTTTCAAAAAATCCACACAATCATGTTCTTTACAGCAATACCCCACTCTCAGTGCCAACAATATGTATTAGTCAGGGTTCTCTAAAGAAACAGAACTGATAAAAGGGAATATAGATAGATGATATAAATAAATAAATATATATTAGATTAGCTTACAGGATAGAGTCTGAGAAGTCCAACAACGGCCAATGGCTGCACCACACTGGAAAGGCTGAGAATCCACGGATTGCTCAGTCCATGAGGCTGGATGTCTCAGCAGTCCCATCCAGTGCTGAAGGCTTGGAGGAGTCCTTGGGATCTGCTAGTGTTCAGTCTATGATGGAATCCGAAGAAGCTGGCTCTACTGTCAGTGAAGGAATGACATAACAGCAAAATGGACTCACCAATGAAAGAGAAGGCAAGCAGGCAAAAACAAATGTTGCCTTCTGTCACGGTCTTTTATATTTACTGCCTTCAGAAGGTGACACCCACATTTAAAGTGCGTTGTACAACTTGAAATGATTCAATCAAGAGTCTCTCTCTCTCTCTCTCTCTCTCTCTCTCTCTCTCTCTCTATCTCTCTATCTTCAGTTAGTTGCAGATCCAGTCAAGGTGACAACCAAGATTAGCCATCACACTTAATGACCATCAAAAAAACCTTGCTACATCTATTTTCCTTCCTTTTGTCCAATCTAGATTTCAAATAGAACTTTGAATCTTAAGAGGGGGCAATTTTGATACTTCTCTCTTCTTTTGCCTATCACTTATTTTTACTTGCAAAATTAGTATCTTATCAGGAACACCAGAGGGGAAGCTTAATGCTGATTAGGAGAGAAGAGTTCACCTTCAGTGACTTTCAAGACTACTAATTTCTAACTCAGTACCACACAATATGTTCCTGAGTATAGAATTCTTAATCTTTACCCATTTCTTTTTTTCAACATGTAGAAAGTTAGCCCCTTGTCTTTAAAATTGTATTGCTTGTCGGTTGTGGTGGCACACACTGGTAGGATATGCTGAAGAGGCAGAGGCAAGAGGATCATGAATTCAAGGCCAGCCTGGGCTACACATTTAAGCTGGGCGTGGTGGCACACGCCTGTACTCCCAGCACTTGGGAGGCAGAGGCAAGGCCAGCCTGATGTACACAGTGAATTCCCAGGAGACCCTGCTTCAAAAAGACACACACACAAAAAAAATTGTATTGCTTTACAGCCAGGTATGGTGGCAGGACTTGGGAGGCAGAGGCAGGCAGATTTCTATGGGTTCCAGGACAGCCTGGTCTACATAGTGAGTCTAGGTCAGCTTACAGGGGTTACAGGGAGACCCTGTCTCCAAAAGCCAAAAAAAAAAAAAAATTGTATTGCTTTACATAATTCAAATGGTATCATTGCTCTCTCTCCATATAATATGTCCCAGACCCTCAAGGAAGAACTAAAATCAATATTCCTCAAGTTGTTCCAAATCCTTTTTACCAAGAAAGAATCCGATACTCAAACCAGAAAACAACACAACAAAAAATTGAGAATTATAGGCCAATTTCCCTGATGAACACAGACACAAAAATTCTCAATAAAATGCTTACAAACTGAATTCAAGATCACATCAAAAAGATCATCCACCACAACTAAGTCAGTTTCATCTCAGAAATGCAGAAATGGTTTGACAATGGAAGAAAAAAAGGGAAATAAACCATAAAAAAAGAAGTCAAATATTATTTGCAGGTGGTATGATTCTATGCATAAGGAGCTGGAATGACTCCCCTAGAAGCCTCCTAAAGCTGATAAACTAGACAAACTCCTAAAGCTGATAAAACAGACAAACTAATCAATGGAATAGATCTAAGGACACAGATACAAGCCAAAACTCCTGAAGCGAGCTGTTTTTTTTTTTTTTTTGGCAAAGAGGCTAAAGAAATTTATTTTGGAGAAAAAGACATCATGTCCAATAAATGGTGCTAGATAGCCAAATACAGAAGAACGAAAATACATTTTTAGTTTTTATAAGATATTTCTCTTTATGCTTGATTTTAATGTCAGACTATAATGTGTCATTTGTGATTTTCTTCATATTAAACTTAGCTAGGATTTATAACAATGTGTTTTTAGAATCAAATTTTGGATACAAACCTGGGCATATTTCGTGAAACATTATTATCATTTCTCCTGTCCTCTTTAAATATTGCTCAGGTGTATATTAGATTGCTTTATTTAGCCATATTAGTTAATAATTGCAATGGTCAGTTTTAATTGTCAACTTGACTCAGTGTAAAATCATATGGAAAGAAAGTCTCAAACAGGGATTGCCTATATCAGATTGGCCTCATGTCTAGATGGAATTGTCTTGACTATATTAATTGATATGGGAATACCCAGGCCACTACAGGTGGCACCATCCCCTGAGCTGGAGGTACTAGACTGTATAAGAGTGGAAGAAGCGAGATAAGCACTGGAATGCATGAATTCTTCACTCTGTGCTCCTGGCTATGAATGTAACATAGCCAGTTATCCCAAACTCCTACTGCTCTGACTTCCTGGCTATGATGAATTGTAGCCTGAAATTGTGAGCTAAAATAAACCCCTTCTCTAAATTGCTACTGTAGGGGTATTTTATCTTAGCAACAGGAAATGAAACTAAGACAATTCTTTGCATTTTTAAATGTCTTTTTTTTCTTATTGAGATCTGATATCTTCTTATCTTCAAGTCTTTTGACCTTCTCACGTGCTTCTTCCAATCCGATTTGAAATTGTCGGTAGACTTCTCACCAAAGATACTTTTGTTACAGAACTCCAATTTGCTTATATATAAGTGATCTTCATTTCTCTACTGAGAATTTGTTACATTAAATTTTCCTTTTCAGACTTAATTATAAAAATAATTTAAAAATCATTTTTTATTTCCATATTTAGTTTATGTTCAGATCTACTTCCGTCAGCTGTTTTTGATTTTTCTTTCCCCCCTGGGTGTGGATCACATTTGTCTTTTTCTTTGGATGTCAGTAATTTATTTTTATTATCTGTCAATCTCTATGACAACTTTCCATAGATATTACAGTCTCTGTTACATTATTTCTTGTTTTATTCTTTGAGGTAGTGAAATAATTGTGCAACTTTTGGTAACTGTGATTTATATTTTATCTGATGTTTCCTTTGGCTGCATCAGTAGCCCTAAGAAATAGTCCTCATCCTTAGGGATCTTTACTCTTGGACAAGACTCACATTTTGATTTGTTTGGTTAGTTTTGGTTTCTGGTTTGTTTATTTAGTGAAATGCCAGAGGATGACTTTCAGAGGGTGTAAAACCCCTCCCACTTGGTAGGATTTGAACTCTAAATCCTCTCTTGCTAGCACCAGGCAATGGATGAAATCCCTGGTCAGAAATTGTCTTGCTTTGCAGCTTCTTAACTTTTCATCAAGTTCCTGAATCCCTGACTCTCCATATGAATAACATGTCAGCCAAGGATTGATGGAGATTTGTAGGCAGAAAAGCAGTTCCCTTTCTGTGGTTCCTTTCTCTCTCAAATATCCTCTTTCTTTTCTGGTCACACTTAGCCCAAACTCTGACTTTTGGCTCATAATCTACTAACATTGGCACTTGTGAATTTTATTCCATTTTTTTTCAAACAGGACATGCCTTAGGGCAGCCTTTCTAATAGAATGTTATTACTGGGCACTTAAGTCCATAAACCTGCCACTTCAATTTCCCAGTATTGCAAGAAATTAGGAAACAGAAATTGTAAAGGGAAACAGATTCATTTACAGTTTGGCAAAATGATGTGTGTGAAGGGGTGGGGGCTGGTATCTAATATCTTCCCTACCATGCCCATTACCATTTTTGTAGTTTGTATAAAGCCATAGACAACGGCTAGAACGTACCTGTACTTAGATATGACACAAGTGAACGTGCCTCTTACTGGTCTACTGAAGGCAAAGAGCCCTGGCTCCAGGCGGCTTCAATTGTCTCTGTTTGCCAAAACAGAGACAATATTTTATTTATTCAAATCAAGCAAAGGGAGTCTTAAAGATCTCTCACTTTTGAAGAGAAAAGAGACTCAGGGTTTCATAATTAACTTAGGTTGTTAACTTGATACACCAAGGAAGAAGGAATCTCAACTGAGGAATCTGGTCCATCAGACTGACCTGTGGGCATGTCTGTGAGGCATTTTCTTGGTTGCTGAGTAATGTGGGAGGTGCCACCACTAAGCAGGTGGTCCTAGGCTATATAAGAAAGTTAACCGAGCAAGCCAGGGAGAACAAAATAGTAGTAGCATTCCTCCATGGTCTCTGCTTCAGTTCCTGCCCTCAGGTTCCTCCCCAGTTGCTTTTGGTCATAGTGTTTATCACAGCAACACAGAAAGCTAACTAGGACACAGGAGAACGTAGCACGTAAGGTTCCCACTCAGTCCTTTCATGAGACTTCCCTACACTCAACCACTTCAGTTCTCAGGCCTCCTTGGGTCACTGGAATCCTTCTCTGCCCCAGACCTGTGGTCCTGAGTTCCCTTTCCTGAGCCTTCCCATCTCCCCACTGCTTGGGTCACTAGGATCCTTATTCTCTCCAGGTCTACAAGCTCCCCAAGCCTAAACTATCAGGCAACCTGTTTGTGTAGGAGCAACCCAGCCCACCCTGCTGATCCAGGCCTATGTGGAATCAATCCTGGAACTTCAGTTCAAAAGTTACATCTATCTGTAGCCGAAATGAGACTAGTTTTACACCTCATTTGCATATCAATATAAAGTCATCCCAAAACTAACCACTGGATACAACTCAGCTGGGTCACAATCTGACAAGTTAGGGAAACAGAGAACAAAGATTAAAAAAAAAAATTCAACAAAGATGAAATCATCTACCCATACCAAGAAACACCACTTCACAAGTCCTGATGACTAGGACTCATTGATAATCCATAAACAACATGAACAACCAAGACAAAATGTCTCCTCCTGAAATTAGCACCCCATTGCAATGTTTCCTGTGAATTGCAACCTAGGGGGTGTACATGACAATTTTTTCAAAAAATCAATTATAAATATGTTCAAGAGGGGTTGGAGAGATGGCTCAGCAGTTAAGAGCACTGACTGCTCTTATAGAGAACCTGGGTTTGAATCCCAGCACCCTCATGGTGGCTAACAACCCTCCATAATTCTAGTTCCAGGGGATCTGATGCCCTCTTCTGACCTTCATGGGCATTGCAGGATACCAGCACACTTACATATATGAGGCATACATATAAAATAAAAATAATAATGAAAGAGTTTTTGAAAGACTGAATTAAGACCATGAAAACACAGTTGAATGACATAGCTAAACCAATTCAAAACATGAAATTAGATTCCAATAAAGACATAGCATCTCTGAAGAAATGCCAAATTAAAATGAAACATGAAATGAAAAACTCAGAAAACATCAAACCCATGTATCAAAACACTAAATTCATGCATCATAGTTATAGAAGAAGGAAATAAAACCCAAATCAAAGGTGAAGAAAATATTTTTAATAAAATCATAGGAAAAGATTTCCCAAATCTAGGGAAAAGATACCCCAAAAGATACAAGAGGTCTAGTGTTACTATGCCAACATTATAATTAACTAAACAAATAGCCTAGCTCTTAAATTAATCTTTAGAATGGGCCTGAACTCTGAGAACATGTTTCCCCCTAGATATCTCTTGGAACCTCCTGTCTCCTGGGACTGTGCTGATTGACTGAACTGTCTTGTTAGAATTCTGTCTCTGGAATTGTGTTCCAAGTCCAGTCCCACCCGTAGTTTTATTCCAAATTATTTCTCCAGCTTCAGTTGGGGAAGTACAAGTTTTACTCCATTCTTATCTTAACAGACCATCTGGTGTTTTCATTCCTAGTTGTAGAATATCTCACTCACCAAGGTCACACGTCCTTCCCAATCTCAACTGTGTAAAATGGAGATGGTATACCACCTTTCAGCACTTTGCTATGTTAACTCTCAAGTGTACACATTCATTAGTTAACCTTTTTGGTGGAGTACCAAAATTATGTCAAGGAAACAAGATCAGATGCCTCAGTCACAAGACACAAAAGCGCATGGTTTTGTTGGGATTAATCAAAAGTCTTTAGTCCAGATTATTTCCTTTTATAAAAGTCATTACCATTGAAATCTACCTGATGACTTTATATCCATGCTCAGATGCCAAGGAGCTCAGAAAGTAACCAACTGTGACTAGTAATAATCAGATATATAGAGATTAGAAACTCATGTGCAAACAGCTTAATGTCAATTGCATTAAAAATGAATTTTTCTGTAAAAAAAAAAAGTCATTCCCACAAAGAAGGATACCAGACACAAAGTAGACAAGACCATCTTTTCTAAGAAACTCCCTATGTCATATAACAGTCAAAACACTACACATACAGAAAAAAAAAAAAAAAGAGTGAAATGGGTAGAAAGATCAAGCCACATATAAAGGCAGGCCCATCAAAGTAACAGCTTATTTTCAACGGAGATTATAAAAGCCAGAAGAGCTTAGGTCCATTTCTTACAAATCATGAAAGAACAGATTCCAGCCCAGCCCAGCAAAACTATTAGTGGTAATCAATGGAGAAAGAAATACTTTCCATGATAACAACAGAATTAAGGCATTTACGTCCACAAATCTTCCTACCTAATCTACAGAGAATACTTACTGGAATAGTATACTCTGAAGAGATTAAAGTCTCTCAAGAGACCACAAATAATAAATTAATTATCCCAGCATAGTTAACCAAAAGAGGTCTAAGAAAACAACAGTACAACACCAACATAACAGGAATTCTAAACACTTGTCAATAGTAACTCTCAATATTAATTGTCTCGAGTCCCCAGTAAAAATACATGGATTGATTGGATTAGAAAATGAGAGCCTTTGATTTTTGTCCATCCAAGATATACATATCACCATTAATGATTCACACCACCTTAGGATAAAGGGATAGAAACAGTTATTCCAAGCAAACAAAACTAAGAAACAAGCAGGCATAGATATTCTAATATCTTCCCAAACAGACTTCCAACCAAACCTAGTTAGAAAAGATAGAGGAAGTTACTTCATATTTATTAAAGGAAAAATACACGAGGAAGATATTACAATCCTAAATGTAAAAAATCCCAATAGACAGGTCAGTCAGACAAAAACTAAATAGAGAAAACTTGGAGTTAAATAATGTCATAAATCAAATGGACCTAATAGATATCAACAGACCATTCCACCCAAAGACCAAGGAATACACTGTCTTTTCAGCACCCCATGGAAATTTTTCCAAATTGACCACATAGTAGGACACAAAACAAGTCTCCACATATTTAGGAAACTGAAATAACATCCTGTATTCTATCTGACCACAAAGGAATAAAGCTAGATATCAACAACAATAAAAAATGATAAAATTACACAAACTCATGAAAGCTATACAGCATATTACTGAATGAATGTTGGATCAAGGAAGAAATTTAAGAATTCTTAAAAGTGAATTTAAATGAAAACATAATACATCAAAATCTACAGGACATAATGAAGGCAGTCTTAAGAGGAAATTTTACAGCAGTAAGTGCCTACATCAACAATTTGAAATAGGTTACATAAATAAGTTAATGATGCAAGAGCAAAGAACACCTAAAAAGAGCAGATGGAAAGAGATAAATGAAAATAAAGCTAAAAAAACTAATGTTGAAATTAATGAAGTAAAAACAAAGAAAACAATACAAAGAATCATTGAAATGAAGAACTGGTCATTTGAAATGGTTAACAAGATTGGACAAACTTTTAGCTAATTAACTGAGAGAGAGAGAGAGAGAGAGAGAGAGAGAGAGAGAGAGAGAGTTATGAAAAGAAGAGGGGAAATAAACTCAGGGATGAAAATGGAAACATTTCAACAGACCCTGAGGAAATTCAGGGAACCATAAAGGAACACTTTAAAAATTTATATGCCACTAAACTGGAATATCTGAAAGAAATGGATAAATTTCTAGATATGTATCACTGTCCAAAGTTAAATCAAAATGATATAATTAACTTAAACAGACCATAACAATCAATGAGATAGATGTAGTAATTAAAAATCTTCCAAATAAAAAGAGCCCAGGAGCAGATGGGCACAGCATAGAATTCTTCAATAACCTTCAATAACCTTCAAAGAAGAACTAACACCACTTCTCCTCAAGTTTTTCCATAAACTAGAAAAGGAAGGAACATTCCCAAATTCTTTCTATCAAGCCAGTGTTATTCTGATACCAAAACCAAAGACCCAACTGAAAAAAGAAATTAAATGTCCATCTCTCTTATGAACATAGATGCAAAAATCCTCAATTAAAGACTCACTAATTGAATGCAAAAAGACATCAAAAAGATTATACACCATGCTCGAGTCAGTTTCATCCCAGAGTTGCAGGGATGGTTCAACATTTGTAAATCAATAAATGTAATCCACCACACTAACAGACTCAAAGAACACACTCAAGGATGGAAAACACAATCATTTAATTAGATACGGAAAGGACCCTTGACAAAATCCAATATTCAGGTGACATATCTTAGCATACTAAAGGCAATATACAAGATCACAGCGAACATTGTAGTAAAAGGAGGAAAAACTCAAAGCATTCCCATTAAAATCAGAAATAAGACAAGGATGTTTACTCTCTCCATTCCTGTTCAATATAGCACTTGAAGCCTTAGCTAGAGTAACAAGATAAATGAAGATGATAAGCGATCCAAACTGGAAAGGAAGAAGTCAAAGTATACTTATTTATAGATGATTCTACACATAAGGACCCTAAAAACTCTATCGGAAAACTCCTAAAAGTGATAAGCAGATTCAGTCAAGTAACAGCATATAAAATTAACACACAAATATCAATAGTTTTCCTATTTGCCAACAACAAACATAACAAGCAAGAAATCAGGGCAACTATCCCATTCAAACTAGCCTCAAAACCCATAGATTATCTTGGAATAAATCTAAACAAGGAAGTAAAAGCCTAAACGTATATGATATTCACCATGGCCTTTCTCTTTTCCCAGCTATAAACCTGAAATTTAATAGGAATCCAAGGAAAATTCCTTTGTGTCAAGTTTCGGACCCATGGTTTCACCTTATCGTGCTGTAATCCTGTTCAGGGTACCTCTAGAGTCATCCTGTGATCTTGTTTATCAAAAGGAGGAAAATAGGGGTTTCTCCCGAGTTCTCTCCGGGTCTCTTGTGCTATCAGAAAAACCATATAACATAGTTTTACGTGAATTTATTATGGTTTATGCCCTTGGTGGCGGGGAGGGGAGTGACTTACAAAGATGCAAACACCCCATGCCCAGCTCTGCACCAAGGCTCAGAGCCCGCCATCCCAGATCACCCTGTCACTCCAGGTCACTCCCGTGGCCTGCCCATAGTCACTGCTAGCTTTCATCCATGACTTGTGTGCCCACAGTCTCACCCCAGGTCAGTAAATGCTGGGCCAGTAGTTCTCGTGTGCTTTGGTCAAGGCTCCCGTCCAAGGTGGCGCCCAGAAGCCCCTCCCTCCATGGCTAACTCTCCTCAGTCAATTCTCCACAGCAGGCCCCACACCTTGGAGGAACCAGTCCCCTGGGATAGAAGGAGATATTTTTTTTCTTATAAATCCTTTTGATATTTGCTAGTATCAGTAATATTGAGTGTAGTAGGCACCTTCAGAGAGTATAGATTTTTATGTTCCAGAAAAAATCATTTAACAGAGGCACAGGGATAATAGTAAAGTGAGACTATTAGTTATACATAGAACAAGGGATGAAGAGAACATTCATGCATCTTTTGATTCCCATCAATGAAGTTCCCTCATGCAACAGAGGGCCAGGAGCACAGAGGACCAAAAATGGCCAAAACAGAGAGAATAAGAGTCTATAGAGTGTGGGTCCTTGAACAGGACTCCCATATTGAGGTCCACCTACCCAAGGCTCAGGGACCATTGTGGAAGAGGGGGTGGAGAGATTGTAAGACCCAGGGAGGAAGTGCATGACCATACAGAAATAGTCATACAGGCACCTGGGACTTTCCTCATACAAACCTACAGCAATGATGTCAGCAAGCAAAAGACCCATGCAAATTTAGGCAGACAAAAACCCAGCACAGAACTGTGGAAATGAACAGCAAGCCCCAATCTTAGTCAAAGAATTATTTGCAGCTGATTACTTCTGGGTGAGGAAGATATAATCTTCTTGAAGGGAGAGACTCTAGATAGGCTGACTAAACCCCAGTGGATGAACCTGCACGGAGGGACATCTGGGGACACTAACTTTACATAATAGGCATTAATAAAATGACAGAATGTATAAACTTCAGTGGGGGACTATGGGACGGTGCCAAAGGGGAAGGGGAAATGGATATAAAGATGATTTTATGTATGAAATACACAAAAACTCACTAAAAATTTTAAAAAATAGAAAGTAAGATTTTTTTTAAAAAAAGAAAGTTTACATTTCTACAGGGAAGAGCAGGTTGAAACAGAGGAAGGTTTACAGCTCAAATAACCCACTGGATAAAGAGTTGGAGCTTTGGTATCCCTCTGCTATGACTTTTGCCCTCATTTGGATAAGATGCGCTTCTTCTACATGCTCTGTTACCTACAGTTCTGCATACAACTTTATGCAAGACAAGTCATTAGTATTCTCCACTCAGGGGTGTGCATTTAGTGTTATAGTGAGGCATAGGTCATCTTTGGACCCTTTGATCTACAGCTACACCTACACTAGTGGATAGTGGCAGTTAGCCTCTGCTGAGGGTTTTTTAGCCTTCTTTTCTCTATTTGATTTTGTTTTTATGCTGATTTTGTAAGGCTTTCCCCATGAGATTCCTAACCTCACTCTCTACCCTACTCTCTTGTGTCTCTAGATGATATTGAGAGAAAGGGCATTCCCTAGAGGGTTCTTAGTCACATTCATAAAAGAATTTAAGAATAGACCCAAACAGAAGCTTTAGAAATTTTAGTACAATTTTGTTAGAGTTTTAAAGAAAAATCCTCAGGGCATGGGAGTTGGTAATTTTGACAGCTGCTTTGAGGAGGAGAATGGAGGGGAGAAGGATTAAACCTTGAGACCCATGCAAGTTTAGAGCGTGCATGGCGGTCAGACACATGGCAGATTGGCAGCCACATGGTAGGAAGATGGAAGCTTTAGAGAAAAGGTAAAGAATTGCAAGATGCTAGTGTATGGAAGTGGGGCAGTGAAGACCACCAAGCAGACAACTCCATGGGGGAACAGCAGTTTAGTTATGAGCAAACAGATTGCTGGGCTGCCTCTCCTGGCGTAGAGAAACAGCAGCAAACAGGGGAAGTCAGACATCTTTTACAGGTAGGTAGGTGGTTGGGTAACTTTCCATGATGTAGGCTGGGCAGTTTAACTCAGAATTGGTTGTTCTCCCAATAAGAGAGAGAGTTGCCCAGGGATAAGCCAAGACCCACCATTTTAGAATGTTAGGAACTTCAGCATCATTTTAGGAGTCTTCCAGGAACCTTTTGTTGATAAGGGGCAATGGTGGTCTTTTTTTAGATACTCCCTGCTGGACAGTGACATTGGCAAAGGGGTAGTCTCAAAAGGCTGGATCATCAGTGTGAAATGTGGGGTCAGGCAGGGAGAAGTGGGAGGAAACCTGAGGGAATTTGGTTAAGAGCATCTGGTTCACTGACCATCGGGTTATCTCATTGATTCTGTCCTGAAAAAATTGTAAAAGGCATAGAATAATCGTCATAATGAGGATAGATACCAGGAGGGGAAGGAGTAGAAGGAGGGGAAGGAAAAGTAAAGGCAAGAGTAGTTAGGCACAAATTCTAGACAGGGCAGGGAACCAGGAGAAATCAGAACAGGGTGAATTTTCAAATCAGAGTTTCTTGACAAGGGCTCCAAAAGCATCCATTTACTGGGTTTCTCTGCCTTTTTCTTTTGGCTGCCATGGGTAGAATCAGGATTTGCCTTTCAGGCACTTTGATAGTTGTTGGAATGACTATAATCCCAGTGTGAGTTCCCTCCCAAATGACCTCTGGACAGGGAGAGAGAAGAAATGTAGCCATTATTTAATTTTTAGGTAAAAATAGTGAGTTTTTCCTTTTGACTGCAGGTAGTCACTGCAGAGTTGATTAGTCCAAGATTTGAAGTAGGACTCCTGAGCAGCATTTTCTTATTAAGAACAAAGTCATTAGAGAGGAACTCTCTAAATAGCATCTTACATGAACTTGAGCCTAATGTCTGGGAAGTTCAATCCTTTAGACTCTTTAAGAAATATACCATTCATTTTACTCATTGGTTATGTTCTTCTATTGGGTGTTTAAGACCATGAAGTTGGCCCAAACAAACCAATTCATTTTTACTCTTAAGATCAGTTGAAGATCTGCTCCTCAGGGGTCAGATGAGCTTGGGAGGAGCCTCTGGCTTCTCAGGTCTTTCTTTTACCAATTCTGGCTATGTGAAGAAAAGGTCCTGCTTGACCATGGCTGGCTTCACTTGGAAGCATGGAGGAAAATTTCCAGTGTTGACCTTCCTCTTTGTAGACTGAACACTGATTCAAGTCCATCTGGTGGCATCTCCTTGGCATCCCTGAACAAGAGGACAGGTGACTCCCCACAGTTAAAGGACATTTTGAGAGATGCTCCATAGTCCCCGGGGACTTAGTAAACCTTGGAGGACAAGGAACAAAAAAATTGTCCCTTGAAGTCCCTCTGACGAGATTAACATAGGCCTAGAAGTACCTATGCTAAAATAAATACCCAAGAAGATTAGTTCAACCAGTCTGGAACTTTTAATTACCATGTAATATGTAGATGAAGCTTGGGCAAAAACCAAACATTCTCATAAAAACCTTGACTAGACATTTTTGTTTCTTAAACTTGAAACTAAATGACTGAACTACGATCTTAGAAATTTTAAGATTATCTATACATAATTTCTGTCTTATCCTTTATATAGAGAGTGGGCTAGCAAAACCTTGCTTTGGGTTTCGAAGGAGTGTAAACACTACTCAGAGAGGAGCAACTGGTACATAGCAAAACATCAAATTGAAGTTCACAACCTCCAGCATAATCACTTAAGAAAAACTGAGCTATAACCTGCTCAGACCTTCAATGAAGTTTCTTAATAACATTCACAAATTTACCATTTGTTGTGAGAGTTTACCAAGCAATTAATATTTTACATATATATAGCATATATATGTATATATATATATAGAGAGAGAGAGAGAGAAAGTGACTTAAATTAATTTATATATTTGAGTAATAAGAACCATGTTGTAGGTAAGGTTTAAAGAGATAACTTTTTGACCTGAAAAAATATTTTTGTTAATTTATCGCTTTTAGTTTGTGAGAGACTTGATTTGTAATTCAATATGATACCAAGTAAATTAATTTTAAGAAATATAAACTCAGGTTGACTGTGTATGAATATCGAATTATATAGAAGATAGATTTTAGTAACTAAGATTTTGTAATTGCTCTTTGTTGAAAATACGGTTTTTGTTATTTTTAATCTGAAACAAACATAATGGATACCTTAAAACACCTTGAAAGTAAACTAAAACCAAAACTAGCATTTAACAAACAGGATTTTTTACACAATGGGTTTAGATGCTATTTTACTTAACAGCTTTTGAAAGTTTTGTGAAACACTTAATAGACCTGGAGTAATAGATCTATTAAACACTGCTTAATAGATTTTAAAATAATCAGGGTACCCATTTATAAGGCATTTGAATGTATCCTCAAAATATTTATACTTATAAACTTGTAAATGTGTACTTCAATTAGGCATGCCAAAAATAAAACCAATAATTATTGTGCACAATAAAGAATGAGAAATGAGAAAATAAAACTAAAAAATGGCCACAGTTCGAAAACAGTCTTGACACAAACAATACATGAAAACGATTATCATAGACACACATAACACAATCTCATGAAATCTAGGTGCACCCAAGGGTAGGAGAAGGCAGAAAGCTTATAACTCTAGTTCTTTAATATGTATAGAGGCATAGTGACCTAAAAGAAAGGAATAAGTTTGCCATATAGATTTAAGGTAGTATCTCTTTTTCTTTTTAAGAGCTAGATAACTGAAGGGTATTAATAAACTCTATCAATCTAAGAACCCTATCAATACCTCACAAAGAACATGTGGACAAACCGTAAGTAACTTGGCAAGGCAGATTTTATTTTTACATAAGGGTGTTTAAAAGAATCTGCTTAAAGAGAGAAAAGCTCAGCTGCCCTAGGCCATTAGGTTCAGGGATGAACCTTCCATTAAACAAAAGTGTGGTGGGATTAAAAGATTAGAATTTTAGAAGTTCTAAATTTTACAGGTTTTGAAAGAGAAGACTAATATTTAATGTTTCTTACAGAAGGAGATGCCTTTACGTATGAAACCAGCAGAGTTCGTTTTGTCTAAGTTATTAGCATAACATAAATCAGAGAAGACAGGAAGGACAGTAAAAATTTAGACTTCAGGTTAGAAAAAATTAAATTTAAATAATACTCAAAATAATTCCATTTAGAAACAGTTTATAACAATGTCAAAATTTAAACTTCCATTGTGGAGGTCTGATATTACCTCCTTAGTTTGATATAAAAATGCATTGACCTTGTTACAAGGGAATAGAGACTATTGGAATCTCTTGCTTTTCTATGATTCAATCAAGAATCCAAGATGAAAACCAAAACAAAAATTGCAAGAGGATTAGGACATAAAATTGAATGTTTTCAGTCCAGGGAATTCCTAAGTAATCATGAATACCTAGAGCTCAGTAGTACTGGTAAGTTCCTGGGTGTCACCATTTTGAATTATGCCATGTGGTTGGATTAAGGTGGTGGCAAGCTCACACAGGTCACTGCCATTTTGAAAATGTTACTGTCCAAGATGGAAACCAAGCCATGTGACCACCTGCTTGTTAATGATGTCATCAACCAAGATGGAGACAAGGTCACATGGTTGCCTCCCTCTTGGTAAGGTCACCAGCCATGATGGTGACCAAGCCACGTGGCTACCTTGTAAACTTAGTGCTATAATAAAATGAGCCCATAACCTACCAGGATACAAATCCCATAGGACTGACATATCTCACAGGTTAAATATGAACAGCAAACTTTTTGTAGTTTTAGAAAGCACCCAGTTAAGTCATATTGCTATAGCAAGAGAAATTACCCTCAGATATGTAGGCCCCAAATAGGAAAGCAAAGCAAAGAAATTCATGGTCTCAAACCAAGGGAAGGAGTCCATGTCTCTCACCAGCCATTGCAACTATGAATTAGAAACAATGTCCTCTGCATCTCTTCATTCCTAGATATACACTGTTGCTGAAACAGAAAATCATAAAGACAGCAGAGAAAAGAAAAAAACGGGCAAGTATGTCCAGTGCACATGTCTGAGAGCTCATGTCTCACTCAAGCATGGAGTGTGACTCTTCTTGTTCACCAAAACTGAAAAATGGTTGCATCTCATTAGAAAAATATCTTCTTTGGGACCACATGGTCTAAGCCCTGCTTGGTGCACTACAGGGACTGAGGTCCAAATCCAGGCCCCGCAGGCTGCTCTCCTTTCCTCGACCCATGGAGAGAATCATGGTGGAGGAAAAAATCTCCAAAGCCTAAGAAAAAATTCAGGAGCGAAATGGCTTTTAAAACCACTTTCTTTTTTCTTTTGTCCAAGAGGCAAGTGGTTTGCAGCCTCAAATGCCCTGAGGCAAGATAGCAAGATAGATAAAGAAATTCAACTGCTTAGAAGGCAAAATCAGAGCACCTATAAACAAACAAACAATAAAATCCCATAAGGCCAACAAATAAAGAAGTTATTAGAATTTTGGAGTCCTTAGTGTTCACCAAGATGGTGGTCTGGGGACAAAGAGTGTCCCCTAAGGGGTTCTTGGTCTCATTTATAAAAGAATTTAAAAATGGACCCAAACAGAAACTTTAGGGCAAAGTCATGAAGCCATGCAACTTTAGATCCTGCATGGAGGTCAGACATGTGGCAGACTGACAGCCACATGCTGGAAAGAAAAAAAAAAAAAGAAAATGAAGTACAAGACGCTGGGAAGCTCAAAGCTTTAAAGAGAGCATGTTTAGAAAAGGGATAGGAAGAAGAAAAGGAGAGATTAAGGTTTTCTGAAGAACTTAGAAAAGCAGGCAGACTTATAGAGAACTGTATGTCTACAGCTGGGCCCAGAAGCAGAACAAGGGTTATGGGAGGGAAAGAGAGGAGTCGAACCATTATGTCTGTGCCAGAAACCCATAAGTGGTTAAAGGGGGAAGGGGCAGCCTTGAGTAAAGGATGGAAGAAAAGGAGACCTAAAATTGGATTGTATGGGGCCCAGGGGAAGCTCTGAGTTTCTGAGCCACCTAAGTTGTAAAGAATATGAAACAGGGAATCTTCCAAGCCCAGAACAAGGAATGGAGAAGGTGAGGTCTTCCCCGACAAGTGAAAGCCAGGAGAGGCATCCCTGACACAGTGTGGTTCTTAGTGAGCAAAGGGCTCAAGTCGCTTGTCAAAATGTCCCAAGGACAAGCTAGGAGCAACCCCAGCAGGGTGTGGGAAGACGTTCAGTATACCAGTATGACTTGTAACTGAGTCAGACACCCCCAGAGAGAAGAAAAGACCTCCAGGCAGTAAGATAGAGGAAGGAGGGAGAGTAAGAGAGAGGGGAGGGATGGGGAAAAGAGAAAGAGAGAGAGAGAGAGAGAGAGAGAGAGAGAGAGAGGAAATAGATCTGCAGTTCCACAGAAGAGCACTTAACCAGAACTCTGTCAGAGGGTGAACAGGACAAAGGAAAGCAGATGGACTCATAATCTTCGGCCTGATGTGGTGAGTGGTAGGAGCCTGCCAGAATAGGCAAGATGGCCCATATCACAGGCAAGAGTACCTGGCCAGCAGTTTGGTTCATTAAAAGGAGGAAGTAGGTCATAAGTAGCCCAGGCATTCCTCCTGAGTTTCGAGCACCCTATATATGGAGGCCTGCAGCTAAGACCACTGACCAGACAACTCCATGGGGGAACATCAGTTTAGTAGAAAAGTTCAGAAAAGCCGCAGACTTACAAGGAGATACATGTATATGGCCAGATCTGAAAACTCTGCACTAGGAGGATTCCAGGCAGGGAAAGTTCACTATCTCATCAAGCACTCGGTATTCCAACCATCTATTTAGAATGACTTAAGTTGAACTTGCCTTCCTAGGGTGATCCTATAACCAGATGACTGACCGGTGAAACTGAAAATGTGGGTCTTTCAACAGTAGACTAGAGATTTTATAGTCTTGACCAGTAAATCTTATGGGGGTTATTTGCTTCTCTAACACTGAGAAGCTCACATTTATGTGTCTGTTTTCCTTTCCCTGTGCACCTCTCTTTCTAGTAATGCCAACCTTAAATCTATGTTAAAATCATTTCCTAAAGAAGTTTCAGTTCTGCTTCCTACTGACTCATTCTGAAATTCCATTCTGGAACAAAGTCAAGAATCCTGGCCTTGCCAGTGTGGGGGTGGGGATGGGGGAATTCCTCTGGATGATGCAGACAATAGTGTGAAGCCATTACTGAGGAAATTGGGGTCCTTTCTTGGGGGTTCTTAGTCTTGCTGATAAAAAGAATTTAAGAAAAACTCAGAAGGTTTAAAAACAATTGTATTAGCGTTTAAAAGTAAAACCCCAGGACAAACAAGTGATAAATCTCAGCTGTTCTCCAGAGAAGGGAGATGGAGAAGAGGAAGAGAAACTGTGCTTTTTTGAGTTAGGCATGGAGATTTGGCAAGTAGGCCACCACATGATAGACAAGCAAATGGAAAATGGGATGGAGGCGCTTAAGAAAGCACGTGAGGAAGCACAAACTGTCAGGGAATGCGTGCATAGAGGAGATAATAAAAGACCAAGGGGAAAATTAAACTTTTCTGACTAATTCAGAAAAGTGGGAAGACTTATGGAGCAGCATGTCTGCCAGTCTGTAAGCCAATTCACCAGGGAACAAGTTTTCTGGGGAAAAAAAAAGTACATTATCTCATTAAAGGGATAATTATTCCTTCTATCTCTTAAGCATGGTTTAAAATGAATGTGCCATCCTAGGGGGTGGTGCCTTAGCTAGGTGATCCACATACTCAGGGGAATGTGAGCTCTCCACCCTGGCCAGAGATTCCATTTTCTTGACCAGAAGGAAATGAATTTCCCTTAGTGGTCCTTTAGTGCTACTGTAACAGCGGTATTTCTAACCACTGCCCAACTGCTGCTTCTGGTTTCAGTCAGATATTTTCTTCTGAGAAAATATTTATTTAGACCTCAGTAGAAAAAGCCAATAGTACTTAAAATATAGGAAAACTGCAAAAGTGCATTGGGCAAAGTTAGAAAGCGTGAAGAATGTGCAGTAAAGTGAAGACAGTCTAAGGAGATAACAGACTAGACTCTGAAGACTTTGGAGACTCAGAGATGTACATAAAATATTTATTCTTCAGTAGCAAAACAAGAAGGTTACAGCAATAGAGGAAGAACTGAGGTGATCTGACTTCTGGGGATGAAACCAAATTTGATCCCTGAAAATTGCAGTTTGTATGGAAGATTGGGAGTGTTCACCCATTCTCCAAAATCTTATAGTCTACTTAAGATACCATCATGCATGAAGAATTATTTTTAAGTAACTATATTTTACTGTAACACAGAAAAAATAAATATTTGTGCAATGAATTTTAAGTCAGGAGTGCAGAGTACAGGTTTTGTTTATCTCAAGCTACTTTAAAAGCTATTTGGCACTTTGTATGGGAAGGAGATATCTTGAACTTAGTAAGTTAACAAATCTTTATCATTAATAAATTCAACATTTGTTTTATGAAGAATTGACAACTGGAGGAAAGAGCTTAAATATTTTGTACACTGTGATTGTAATACTTAAATATAGTGTTTGAAGCACACAGTTAGCTATCTCAAATGTTTGTTGTTAAGATTATTACAGAAACCCAAGGCCATTTTCAGGATGTATTTATGTCACTCCTTTTGGGCCCTTCAGAATAAGTCCTCCATGCTCATTTGCTACCATGACTGTCAACTTGAAGTTTTCTTTACCTTCCTGTGCCTTGGTATCTTCACTGTAAAATAAGCATAAACATAAAACATAGTTTTTTTATTTTCAAAATTTTTTTAGAAGAAGCATTTTATTAAAGCTTTAACATATTCAGTAACACATTCCAGAGCAAGGATACATCTCTTTCAAAGGAGGCTGTAAATTTTTAGGTTCATACAATAATGAACTCAGTATAAACCCTGTAAGACATAAAATTGAATGTGTTTTTAACCTTTTAAAGAAGAGATACATTTCATTTTAAGATATGCTGTTTCCTACATTTTTAATGCTACTAACACATGTTTGCACATGTGTCTTTAATCTCTATGTATCAGATTATTACTAGTCACAGTCCATTACACTCGGATCCTTAGTGCCTGAGTATGGATATAAAGTCAACAGGTAGATTTCACTGGTAATGCTGATCACCTCTACTATTTAGCATGAAGTAGATTTTTTAAAAATTTTTAATAACTACATGATTAGAAGAAGCATTTCATTACAGCTTTAGCATATTCAGTAACATACTCCAGAGCAAGAGTACATCTCTTTCACAAGTAGCTGTAAGTCTCTAGGTTCACGGTTGAATGAATACAGTTAAACAATACTGAACTTAGTATAAGCCCCGTAACACATAAAATTTAATGAGTTTTTATGTTTAAAAAAGATCTCCATTTCATTTTAGAATATATTGTTCCTTGCAGAAAGACTCATTGTTTTTGCACTAACACTGAGATGTTGACACATACATCTCTAATCTGTATGTATCTGATTATTACTAGTCATAATTGGTTGCACTTGAATCCTTGGCACTTGTGTATGTCGATAAAGTCATTGGGTAGATTTCAATGCTAATGTTTATCATCTCTATTAAATAAAATGATGCAAATTTCCATGCTTCCTCCTCAAATGTAATACATTTTCTTAATTTGTTGATTTGTATATGTGTGTGTGTGTGTGTGTGTATCACAGAGAACATCTCAAACCATCTTATTCAACTATACACCCACTTCCCAGATAGCACCCTCCCATAGACTCCCTCCCCCCACTAGAGCCATTCTACTCTAATATCCCTCCTACTGTCCACTGTGTTGTTGGCACCCCCAGCCATTCCTCACTACTTGTCCTTCTGGTGAATCTAGTCAGTCTATTTAGAGGTCTTTGTTTTAGGAGGGTCAGCTGTTCCTCATCTAGCAGCAATCAGTTGTCACTATTCCTTTAGATAAGATTGGGGTCTGTTGTTCATTTTCCCAGTTCGATGCTGGGTTACTGTCTGGGAGTCTCTTTGGCCACCCTGGCCAACAACTCAAAAGAAGGTGTCTCCTATCTGGCATCGTTACTTGTTATGTAGCCTTTAGCTATACATATGAACTCTTAAAAAATTATATTGGCCCCTTTAATCTTTGGTTATACTTTCCTTTTGGGTGTTTAAGGCCATACAGTTGGGTTATTTTTACTCTTGAGTTCATTTGAGGATTTGTTCCTCAGGGGTCACATGGGCTTGGGATGAGCCTCTGGTTCCTTTCTTTTACCAGTTCTGCCTATGTGAAGATAAGTCAAAGGTCCTGCTGGACCATGGCTGGCTTCGCTTGGAAGCATGGAGGAAATGTTTCCTCTGTGTTGACTCCTCTTTGTAGACTAGACACTGGTTCAAGTCCATCTGGTGGGGTCTCCATGGCCGCCTTGATCAAGAGGACAGGTGACTCACCACAGTTGCAGGACATTTTCAGAGATGCTCATAGTCCCCTGGAACTTAGTGGAGGGCAAGGAGCAAAAACTGTCCTTTATGTCCCTCTGACCAAATTGGTATAGGCCTCAAAGTATGTGTGTTAAACATCCAAGAAGGTTAGTTCCACGAGTCTGGTACTTTTAATTACTGTGTGTCATGTAGATAAAGCTTGGGCAAAGACCATTTGTTCTCAGATAAACTATACCTAGACATATGTTTCTTGATCTGCTATGTATAATTTGTCAGTAGGTTGTTGGAGCAATATGGTTCCCTTGGATTTTAAAACTAGATAGGCGTTATTTATTTCTTACTTTTTCTCACCCCTCCATCATGGTTTCCCCAATTAAGGTGCCACCATTTTCCCCCTTTCTCCATTAATAAGACCCTTCTCCTATGGTCCTACCTCTCTTAAGCTCCTTCTTTCCCTTTATCCCCTAGGTTCCTTGTGTACCTTTCCCTCCCCCCTCCCTTAAACTAACCCAATTTTGTCCATATCTCCCTTATTATGGCCTGTTTCCTACTGTTCTTCTTTTTCAGGTTCTGTTGATTCCTTTACCTTCCTAGTTCCTTTCCATTATCCTGGTTCCTGTAGTTATGTCTGGATACATACTCACTTATCAGGGTCTGGTTCTAAGATCCACATAAGGAGAACATACATCAATTTTTTTTCTGAGTCTGTGTTACTTCACTTAGTATAATAGTTTCTAGTTCATCCATTTAGCTGAAAATTTCATGATTTCATCTTTCTTTACTGCTGAGTAAACTCCATCATATAAATGAAACACATTTTTATTAGCCACTCGTCAACTGAGGGACACTTACGTTGCTTCCTTCTCTTAGGTATTGTGAGAAGAGCAGCAACAAACATGGATGTACAAGTGTCTCTGCAATAGGATGAGTTCTTTGGGTACATGCCAAGGAGTGGTATAACTGGGTCAAAGGTAGATTCATTTGTAGTTTTTTAATAGTTCTCCATACTGCTTTCCATAGGAGTTGAACAAGTTTGCAGCCCACCAGCAGTGGATGAGTGTTCCCCTTTCCCCACATCCTTTCCAACATTTGGTATCATTTGTTCTCTTGATCTTAGCCAGCCTGACTGGGGTAAGATGAAATGTTAAAATGGTTTTAATTTGTATTTCCCTGATTATTAGTGATGTTGAACATCTTTTAAGATATTTCATAGCCATTTTTACTTCTTCTTTTGAGAACTTTCCACTCCTTAGCCCATCTTTTAATTGGGTTACTTCTTGTCTTGATTCTCTGTTTTTTGGGTTTGTTAAATATTGTGGATATTAAACCTCTATCGGATGTATAGCTGGTGAAGATTTTCTCCCATTCTGTGGATTTTTTCATCACTTCCCTGGTTGCCTCCTTTGATGTACAGAAGCTTTTTAGTTTAATGAGGTCCTATTTGCTAATTCTTGACTTTGTTTCCTGAGCAATTGATGTCCGGTTTAGAAAATTCTTTCCTGTACATATATCTTGTAGGTTTTTGCTAATGTTTTCTTCTAACAGTTTCAGAGTTTCAGGCTTTACATTGAGGTCTTTGATCCATTTCTAATTGTTTGACTTTTGTGCAAGGTAAAAGATAGGGGTTCAGTTTCATTCTTCTACAGGTGGAGATCCAATTTTGACAGCATAATTTGCTGAACATGCTATCTTTCCTCCAGTGAATATTCTTAGCCCCTTTGTCAAATATCAGGTGGCTGAAATTGCATGTACTCATGTTTGGGTCTTCAATTTTGTTCCATTGATCTATGGGTCTATTTTTGTGCCTGGTAGGTTTGTTTTTATAACTATAACTCTGCAATACATCTTAAAATCTGATATACTAATGTCCCCAGCATTGCTCTTAGTGCTCATGGTTGCTTTGGCTACCCAAGGCCTTTTGTGCTTCCGTATGAATCTTAGGATGGTTTTTTTCCAATTTGTGATAAATGTCATGGGGAATTTGATTGGCATTGCATTGAATCTATAAATGACTTTTGGTAGGATGGTCATTTTCACAATATTAATTCTTCTAGTTCATGAACATGGAAGGTCCTTCCATCTTCTGATGTCTTCCTCAATCTCT
The DNA here is from genome assembly GCF_000622305.1 of Nannospalax galili. Taxonomy (NCBI): domain Eukaryota; kingdom Metazoa; phylum Chordata; class Mammalia; order Rodentia; family Spalacidae; genus Nannospalax; species Nannospalax galili. The sequence continues at coordinate 1,124,557 of NW_008360307.1, forward strand.
TTCTTTAAAGATTTAAAATATTCATTGTAGAGGTTTTTAATGTCTTTGGTCAGGTTTATTCTGAGACATATTATTGTTTTTGCAGCTATTGTGAAGGGGAGTGTTTCCATGTGCTCTTTCTCTGCTTGTTATTAGTATATAGAAAGGCTATAGACTTTTGTAGTTTAATTTTGTAACCTGCTTCTTTACTGAATGTATTAATAATTTCTAGGAGTTTTCTGGTGGAATTTTTGGTGTCTCTTAGATATAATATCATATCATCTGAAAAAAGGGATAATTTGATCTCTTCTTTTCCAATTATTACTCCTTTAATTTCCTTCTCTTGTCTTATTGCTCTTGCAAGAGTTTCAAACACTTTGTCAAAGAAAAGTGAAGATAGTGGACAGCCTTGTCTGGTTCCTGATTTCAATGGAAATGCTTCTAGTTTTTCTCCATTTAGAATGATGTTGGCTGTGGGTTTGTTATATGTGGCTTTAATTATGTTGAGGTATGTTCCCTCCAGTCCAATTCCCTCTAGGACTTTGAACATAAATCCATGTTGAATTTTGTCAAAGGCCTTCTCTGCATCTGTTGAGATGACCATGTGGTTCTTTCTTTGAGCCCATTTATGTGATTTATGACATTTATTGACTAATGTATATTGAACTATCCCTGCATCTCTTGGATAAAGCCGACTTGATTATAGTGGATGATCTTTTTGGTGTGTGTCTGTGTGCAGTTTGCAAGTATCTTGTTGAGAATTTTTGCATCTATGTTCATTAAGGATATGGGTCTATAGTTTTCTTTTTTGGTTGTATCTTTGCCTGGCTTTGGTATTAGAGTGATGCTGGCTTCATAGAAGGAATTTGCATGTTCTCCCTCGATTTCTATCTTTTTGAATAAGTTAGGTCATATTGGATGTAGATCTTTAAATATCTGGTAAAATTGTGCTGTGAATCCTCTGGTCCTGGGCTTTTTTTAGTTGGGAAGTTTTGAATTACTGTTTCAATTTCTTTTTGTGTAATGGGTCTGTTTAAGCTATTAATCTCTTCTTGGTTTAGTTTTGGTGGTTCCTATGCCTTTAGATATCTGTCCATTTCTTTTAGGTTTTCAAATTTAGTAGCATATAGGTTTTAATGCATTCCCTTATAATATTCTGTATCTTTCTGGTGTGTGTTGTGATGTTTCCCCTTCTTCTTGTCTCCTGGGTTTGGGTTTCATTTGTTCTTACCTTTCCAGCGTCTTCAGTTCCAGTGTTAGGTCATTTATTTGGGCTCTTTCTAATTTTTAATGTAGGCACTTAGAGCTATAAAATACCCTCTTAGTACTGCTTTTAAAGTGTCCCAGAGGATGTGTTGTGTTGTATTGTCCTTTTCATTGAATTCCAGGAATTCTTTTATTTCTTTCTTAATTTCTCCTTTGACCTCTCTTTTGATCCATTCATCATTTTGCTTAATCTCCATGTGTTCATGTGGTGATTAGGGCTTCTTCTGGTGTTGATTGTAAGCTCTATTGCATTGTTGTCTGATAGAAAGCATGGAATTATTTCAATCTTTTTGTATTTGTTGAGGTTTGTTTTATGCCACAGTATATGGTCGATTTGGAGAAGGTTCCATGAGGTGCTGAATAGAAAATATGTCCTTTGGTGCTTGGGTGAAATACTCAGTAGATGTCTGTTAAGTCCATTTGATATATGGTATTGTTTAATTAAATGTCTCTCTGTTAACTCTCTGCCCTGTTGACCTATCTAATGGAGACCGTGGGGTATTGAAGTCCTTTACTATTAATGAGTTGGGCTTAATCTGGGTCTTAAAGTCCTGTAGTATTGTTTTTATGAAGTTGGGTGCACCAGAGTATGGTGAATATATGTTCATGATTGTAATATCATGTATGAGTTTGTGCATTCTGTCACCATTGCTCTAAGTTTATATGAACAAGTTCCCAGCTGCCTGGAAGAGTCTGCTCCCTTGTAGACATCCACCACCCCTGGCTCTTACAGTCTTTCCACTCCCTTTTCCACAATGGTCCCTGAGCCCTGCTTCCTAGTCTGTGTTTTTAGACTGGGAAGTTCAGTCCATTAATATTTAAAGTTATTAATGAAAGGTTAGTGTTGAATCATGTCATTTTTATTTCTGTTCACATTCTTGATGTAGCTGTACTTTTCCACAATTATACCTCTACTGAATTTCTTTCCACAATCCCTTGGGTATAGTCATTCCTTTCTTCAGCTCTTTGCATTGCTTCCAGAACCCTCTCAAGGGCTGGTTTTGTGGACATGAATTCCTTCAGCCTATTTATGTCATGGAAGATTTTTCTTTCCCCATCGAATATAATAGACATTTTAGCTGGGCATAGTAATCTGGGTTGGCATCTGTGGTCATTTAAAAGTGTGAATACTTTGGTCCAGGCTCTTCTGCCTTTCATCCTTTGCACTGAAAAGTCAGCTCTAATCCTAATGGATTTTGCTTTATATGTGACTTGTTTCTCTTTTGTAGTTTTCAGTATTGTCTGTTTTGTATGTTTAGTGTTTTTACTATGATGTGCCATGGAGAGCTTCTTTTCTGGTCCTGTTTGCTGTTTTGTATGCATCTTGTATTTGTATGGGCATGTCTTTCTTTAGTTTTTGGAAATTTTCTTCCACAATTCTGTTAAGGATCTGATCCATGCCATTATCTTTGGATTCTATGCCTGTGATTTGTAAGTTTGGTCTTTTTATGGTGTCACACAATACCTGCCTATTTCATTCTTGTGATTTCTTAAATTTTTCATGATCTTTGATTGAATGGTCCAGTTCATCCACTTTATCTTCCAGTCTTGATATTCTGTTTTCCATTTCATTCAACCTATTGGTGAGGCTTTCTCCTGTCTTTTCTAATTGGCTTGCTGAGTGTTTCACGTCCTTCTTCATTTCAGCCTGAGTATTCTTTAATATTTCTAGCTCTTTTCTGAATTCATTCAGAAGTTTATCCCTATCTTCCTTCAGTTTTTTGATTTCTTGGTGTGTTCTTTAAATTCGCTGAATTCTTTTATCATGTTTATAATTTTCTTTTGAGTTCCATGTCTTGCATTATCTCTAGGGGGTTCTCATTGTACTCCTCTAGAGGACTATTGGTATTTGGTGGGCATATGTTATTTTTGTTTTTCGTGTTATTATTTTTTCTCTGTGATTTTGACATGTGAATTTCTTTTCTAGTTTCTGATGCTTGTGTGAGACTCAAGCCTTCAACTGTAGGACTGCTTCTTTTTGTAAACTTTATGTGTCTTTGTGGTTTACTTTTGGGGCATGAAAAGCTTGTTCCTCTAAGCTTCTGGTTCTCTCTTTTGATTGTATATTGGAGTGGCCAGATTGCTTTTGTCTTCAGGAGTTTCCACAGAATCCCGTGTCAGAGGAGGATCAGATGCTCTCAGGCTTTCTCTTAAGGCCTGGAAAAGGTTTTGGCCTCAGGAATTTGGGGGTTAGACTGGCCAAGGAGCAGGGCCCTGAAAGATGCTGGTCTAGGGCAGCTGGTGGCTGTGCCACCCAGAGATGCAGAGGGAGACGGGCGGGAAGAGGCCCCAAGGGCTCCAGGGAACTGCACTGAGGAACTGGGTTGGTCTGGATGCAAAGGATCCTGAAGCATAAAGGTCAGCCCCGGGTGTCCAGGAGAGAGGCTGGTGGGTTGTGTAGTCCAGGGAATCAGAGGGAGGTGAGGGCTGAGCCAGGCCCTAAGGGCTCCTCGGTCCCCTGAAGGAACTGGGTTGGTCTGGATGCAAAGGATCAGGAAGCAGTGGTGGTTCCCTCAGTGTCTGGGCGCCAATGCAAGGAATGGGACAGGACCCAAGCTAGGAGGAGAGACGGGAGATGGGAGGGTAAATGAGGCTGGGGGAGTCAAGGCTGGAGGGCACGATCAACTTACCCTGGAGAGAGTCCTGCAGGTCCTGAAGGTCCAAGGGAAGCAGAGGGAGGTGAAGGCGGGGCCAGGCCAGAGGGCTCCTGGGGACCGGAGAAGGAACTGAGTTGCTCTGGATGCAAAGGATCAGGAAGCAGTGGTGGTTTCCCCAGTGTCTGTGGCGCCAAGACAAGGAATGGGACGGGTCTCAGGCTAGGAGAAGAGACAGGTGGGGAAGATGGGGCAGTGAATGAGGCTGGTAGAGTCAAGGTGGAGGGCATGATCGACTTACCCCAGAGAGAGGCCTGGGGTCGTGCAGGCCCAGGGAAGAAGAGCAAAACATAGTTTTCATATGGGGACTTGAAGATAGATTATGCTCCATGGTAGTAATCACAATAATGCATGACATATACAAAATACAAAATGTTTTATGTGTGACTTGTTATCATTTTTACATATTAAATCATTTATTTATGTAACTTATTAAGCATTTCTAGCAATCATCATAATTATTCCAGTACATTTTGTGACATTTTATCTCCACTGCCCCGTACCACCATAATAATATATATTAAATATGTTTATATATATATATATATATATACATAGAGAGAGAGAGAGAGAGAGAGGGTCCCCCAGTAGCCCCAGCTGGCCTAGCTCTCACTGTGTAGACCAGGCAGGCCTATCTATATGAATAAATGAAGTGAAAATAGGAAAATCGTAATTGATTATTGAACAAAACTAGAAAGATGCACAGTTTTAAAAATCATAAAATTCTGAACATGATATGTAGTGTTTAAGTTTTATATGTATATGTGTGTATGTTAAGTACACATGTATGTATAGGTACACATGCCTGTCTGCAGAGATCAGAGTAGATGGGGTATAATCTTTGATCTCTCTTTGCCTCATTCACCCTGTCTGTCCCTGCAATCTTCCTGTGTCCACTGCCCCCACAACCACCATGCTGAGGTTATAGGAAATTGGACCTTGCTCTGTTTTTTCTGTAGTTGCTGGTAATCCAAACTCAGATCCACATGCTTGCACAATATGTTCCCTTACCCACTGAGCCATCAGTCCACTGTATAAGTTTTGTATTTTTTTTTAATTCAGAAGTTAATTAATGGGAAACATATGAAATGTAGCAAATTACACATATCCTCAAGAAATATTTCAATCATTATATCCTACTCTGCTCTATATCATCAGTTGTCAACTTGATACACCTGGGAAGAGAGACTCTCAATTGGCATATTTCCTCTATTGGATTGGCCTGTGGGCATGTCTGTGAGTCATTGTCTTGATTGTTGAGTGATCTGTGGGATCCCAGTCCAGTGTGGGTGTTGTCACTACTGGGCAGGTGGTCCTTCATTGTATAAGAAAGCAGGCTGAGTACAGGCCAGAGGAGCGAGCCAGCAAGCAGTGTTCCTCTGTGGTCTGTATTTCAGTTCTCACCTCCAGGTCTCTGCCCTGCTTTGAGTTATTGCCCTGACTTCCTTTGGTGATCGATTATGACCTGGGAGTTATAAATTGAAATAAGCCCTTTCCTCTCCAAGTTGGTTTTGGGCAAACTAGGATGTTCACAGATATTTATTCAATATCTGTTACATATCTAGACTTGCATATGTTAAAAAAAAACAGAACACATTTGGGTCTGGAACAATGAGGTGCAATATTCTACATAAGAGAAAAGTAGCTGACTTTGAAAGACGTACACACACACACACACACACACACACACACATATGCAACTTTGAACTTTAGGAGACTAGACCAGTTATTTGTCCTGTTGTTATAGCTGTCATTGGTCTGACGATTCCCAAAGGAAAAAAATGATAATATGTCATTTGTTTTCATCTTTTGGTTGTATTTTGTGTGGCATATATTTACACAGCATTCATTATTTTTCACAAGTTATCTTAAGCATCTTAACAAGTATTACCTCACTAAGTACTTCTAACAGTACTTGGAATAGGCAGTAATAGTAATATATTCAAATAAATATATTAAGTGACTTGCTCTGGGTCAGCCAATTAGCAAATGTCAAAGCAAAGGTTCCCTGAAAGCGAAGGGCAACCAGATTCTGCTGTTTTCCTCCCATTCATTCCACTATGCAGTTCCCTCATTCAGGACATCCCTGATCTTAGCACGATAAGAAAAATATTTGCCATTTACTAAGCATACCAAGCAAAATCCTTTCACTTAATTCCCATTAAATAATGTGATATACTAAAGGTGCAGTAAACATTTATGAGGATAAATAAAGAATGTTATTGCAGGTTATTTCAAAGATGGAGCTTTATTTTAAGGTTATATTTTGTAGCACATACTACAGAAAGTTTTTCTAGAAATTCAATAGACAATCAGAGAAGAGGAAATTTTATATTCACCAAACTCTGTGAGCCAATGCCATCTCTTTTAAAGTTAAATATACAAATAGTTTGTGGTTTATATAAGGTCACTATGTCTATCTTCTGAGATGAATTTTTATCATTTTTCATCTGGAATGTTTCCTCATTAAGCAAAATGATAATCTGGTTCTGTCTCAGTATACCACATGTGTACAAAAGGAACTCAAGGGCTGACATGAGACAGTTAAAAGAGCAAGGCCATCAGTTATAACATAGCTCTCTTGTAATCTTTCCCATACTAAGCTAGCATATTCCCTTCCTTCTCTATTGCCCTGTCAGAATCTAGCCTATGTGCGGAAGCTGATGCCCCACTGATGTCCTTCAGTGGTGTTCTTAATGAATGAAGTCCACGTTCCTGGCATTCTGAATTCCTCCTGCACTACTTTCAAAGACTTCTCTTCATCTCTGTTCTATTACTTCCCATTCTGTACAATTCAGCCAAACTACATATTCATATTAATACTTTTATTAAAATACAGAATTGCATTAAAACTGCATTACAAAATCCACATGAATAATCATAATGATGACTAGAAACAGCAATTTACATAAAACAAAACAGGTATCTAGTTTGCAAAAATAGGAATTGCAACAAATAATACTCACCATTTCCATGTGTGGAGTGCTAGTCTGCTTGTTACATTGTGACCTAAACTATCTTTCAACCCTTTTCCATTTCCTTTTCCATTTCCCAGATGCATCCCTGATCCAATCATTACAGCTTAGCTTCTCATCTTTTTAATATTTTCCATATGTCATTATTCTAAACATTCCTCTAGGACCATCTCACATTCACCCTTTTCAATATATGCCTTCCCCTATGTCCTACTTAGCCATAGCTATCAACTTGACACAGCCTGGAATCAGCTTCAAAGTGAGTCTCAACATGAGCAATTTTCTTTATCAGATAGATCTTTGGGAATATCTGTAAGGGATTATCTTGGTTGAAAATTTATGTAAGAAAGCCTAGCCCACTGTGAGTAGTACCATTTACTCTGATGGTCAGCCTGGGCTGTGTATGGAAACTAGCTAAATATGAGCCAGCAAGCAGTGTTCCATGGCTCCTGCCTCCAGGTTCCTGACCTGAGTTCCTGCCCTGAGTTCACTCAGTGATGGACTATAACTTCTAAGCTGAAGTAAACTCTTTCCTCCCCTAAGTGGCTTTGATTGAAGTCTTATCACAGTAACATAAAGGAAACTAGAACATCCTGTTAAAAATAAACCCCTAACTAGATCAGACCCCATGTCCGCTACACTAAATTCTTCACATGTGTATTTGACCTTTGAAATCCATTTCTTTTAGGACTGGATTCTACAACCATTTATTTAAAAATATTATGTCCAAACTGAACATTTATAGACTTATTTTTGTTATTTACCTGAATAATATACTATAATAGCTATTTTATAATAACATTTATGATGTACTGGGTACTGTTTTCAGTCTATAGATGATTTAAAGTGGACAGACAGTTATATCTAGGCTATATGCAAATACTATATAACTTCATGTACAGGATTGCAGAATACCTAAATCTGGGTATTTAAAGGGAGAACTCCTGGAATAAATACCCCATAGATAGTCAGGTAATTTCATATAACCTTATTGTCTCCATTTCAAATGAGGAGCTGAAGTCAAATGTCTAGTGTTGAGCTAGCCACCAGTAGAGTTGCAATTCAAAGCATGACACCCAGTCCTTTCTCCTGCGCCCCAAAGTCTATGTAACTGATTCTATATCTCTGAGAGCTGGTGTATCCACCCATCTCATTTCACCAGAAACTGCTTCAACACATGGTTATTTCTCTGGCTTGGTGGTTAACAGCACCTTCATTATCACTTAAAACATTCATTATATACTTATTGATATTTCTTCCCCAGTGACTCTTTAATCTTTCTATCTTTCCATGTTTTTTTGGTCTCATGCTAACTTACACTGTTTTGTTTATGACAGATGATAAATTTTCTACTATTAAAACAATTATTCTTTCCTGCGTGCTTAATTTAAATTTCAAACTTAAATTCTGTTTCATTTCCACCCCTCCCTCATCCCCCTCCAAGTCCCCCAGCCAGCATCATCCCCCACTCCCTCACAATTTCTTGTTCTCCTCTGTGATTATTACTGTTATATATAATTACATTTATAATGCACTAAGTTCATTTAGTTGTGCTTATTTGTGTTTAGGGCTGAGCACATGAGAATGGATAACTGATCAGGGACTTTGTCCCTGGAGAAAACTGATTCTCCCTCCCTCAACATCTGTCAATTACTGTCGTTCTTTGTCTAGAGGTGGGATCCTGTGAAATTCCCCCATCCACGCTGGAATGCCAGCTACTGTCATCATTGTGCAGGTCTTATTAGGCAACCATATGGTGGAGATTTCACAGGAGTACCTCCCTTGTCATGGATAGAATACAGTATCCAACAGCAGGCTTCCTGGTCCTCTGGCTCTTAGAATCTTTCCACCCCCTTTTCTGTGATGTTCCTAGAGCCTTTGGTGTAGGGGTTGCATTGTAGATGTATTATTTAGGTGGAGGCACAGAGTCATCTGTGTTTTGATCAGTTATGGAACTTTTCAATAGTTTCCATTTATGCAAAAAGAAGCTTCTTCAATGAGTGATGGTAACTAAACTTATCTGTGATAATAAAGTATTTAGAATAAAGTAACAAATTACATTGGTTTAGGAAAGTGGCAGCAATAGGTTCTCCTCTAGGGTTTATGACCTCTCTAAACAAGGGTGCAGCAATCATGAACAAAAAGAAGAAAGCTGAAAGGATTACTGTACCAAATTTTAAAATATATTTCAGAGCTATAGTAATCAAAACAGTGTGGTACTGACACAGCATAGACATATCGATCAATTGAACGAAATGGAAGCTCCAAACATACTGTGCATAATTTCAGCTTTTTGATAGTTCACAAAGATGCCAAAAATACAAAGTGGAAAAAAGACAGTGCTTTCAGCAAATAATGCTGGGAATGATGCACTTGACATGTAGAAGAATGAAATTATACCAGTATCTATCAACCTGCACAAAAATCAACCTCCAATGGCTAAAAGATTTTAATGTGAAACCTGAATCACTGAAACTCTTCAAAAAAAAAAAAAAAGCATAGACAGTACCCTACCAGATACAGGTGCAAGAAATAATTTTCGAAATCAGACTCTGTTGGCTCAGATATGAAGGCCAGCAATCCAGAAACACTCTGTAAGGCAAAGGAAATAATAAATAATCAGTGGAGTAAAAATGCAGGTCTTATTAGGCAACCATACAATGGATAAAAATGAAGAGTGGGAAAGAATCTTTGCCAACTATACATTTGATAGAGGATTAATATCCAGAATATATCAAGAATTCAAAAAAAATAAAGAATCAAGGAAACAAATGACCCAATTTTTTAAAAAAGTTCCTGGAGTCTGTTTAGAGAGATAGTTCATCAGTAATGAGCACTGGCTACTCTTCCAGAAAGCCCAATTCGGGTCCCAGCAATCATGTGGCAGCTAACAAGTGTCCATAATTGCAGTTCCATGAGAATGTTGCCCTCTTCAGTCTCTGCAGGCTTTGCACACATGTGGTGCACTTACATGCAGACAAAACACTCATACACATAAGTATATCAAAGAGCTCACAAAAGAAGAAATAGAAATGACTACGAAATATCTTTAAATGTTTTCAGCATCCTTAGTATTAGGGAAATGCAAATTAAAACTACTTTAACATTACACCTTACCCTAGTCAGAATGGCCAAGATTAAGAGAACAAATGACAGCAAATGCTGGCAAGAATGTGGGCAAAGGGGAACCTTCAGTCACTGCTGGTGGAATTACAAACTGGTTCACCTACTATGGAAATCAGTATGGGGATTCTAAAATTAGATCTACCACATGACCCAGATATATCACTCCTTGGTATACACCCAAAGAACTTGACATCCTGCTACAGAGATACTTACTCAAGCATGTTTATTACTATTCTTTTCACAATAGTAAGAAAATGGAAGCAGCTTAGATGTCCACAAACTGATGGATGAATACTGAAAATATGATGTGTGTTCAATGGAATTCTGTGGGATTATAAAGAAAAATGAAATCCTGAAATTTGCAGGTAAATGGATGAAACTGAAAACATTATCCTGAGTGAGATAACATAGACCCAGTAAAACAAATGCACACTGTGCTGCTCTTTTGTACATCCTAAGTCTGCATTTTAGATGTGAGTATATAACTTTCAAGAACTGCAGAAGCCAGGAAAGTAGAGAGATCACAGGAGGAGGGGGAGAAATACTCTAAAGACAGGAATAATACGTCACAGGAACTGTCAGGGGAAAATGGGAAAAATTGGGGAGGATTTTAACTGAGGAGGGAGGAGGGCTGGTAATACAAGGGGGGAGAGAGAGAGAGAGAGAGAGAGAGAGAGAGAGAGAGAGAGAGAGAGAGAGAGAGAGAGCGGCGAGATAAAAAAATAAGGATGTCTGAAAACCATAGGGAAATGAATAATTCCTGCATATTTTCATGCATCTGGGAAGATCACATTTGTTACACCATAGTAACAAACAGCAATGGCAATTCTTCCTTCCCTTTTCGTTTTTATTCTTTACATTTGATTATTTATTGGGAGGAAGGTGCACCTAGGGCACTGCACATGTGCAGGTCAGAGGACAGCTTTTGAGAGTTGGTTGTCTTCTTCTACCACAAAGTTACCAAGGATTGAATTTGGTCATCAGTCTTGTCAGTAAGCACTTTCACCATTTTAGGGCCCAACAATGACAGTTCTTAAATGACTCTATTGCCTTCAGGGAAAAATGTATAACTTTAAATCTATGAATAGACTTTCTTAGAATGTGATCGGCTCACCCTTTGTATCCTATTCCTTGGGTAAGCCAATCCAGCTAAAACACACTGCTCTTCACATTCAGATACAGCATTTCCTAAGCACGCTGTGTTAAGTTTATCTCTGTAATGCCCTTTTCCTGTTCCTTTGTGCTGTAACTCCATCACTACTTCCTTTGAAATGCCTACCTTTGACCTCCTAAGGTCAAGTACACTTTTCTTTACATTACCTCTCTCTATGTAGATTTCTATTTCTACATTAGTAATTAAGAATTAAGAGGATGAGCCCTGTTGGGAAACACAAATGAGATGAATGGATTCTTGCATAATGGAAATAACCCACCTGTCAATAGCAGTGAAGTTTAAGTTCTATACTACTTTATTTGAATTTTGGGGGTTTATATTGTCTTTACCAGTATTTTCTAAGCACCTTGATGGGAAAAGCGTTCCCTTTATGTACAATGTGACTCTATTTATATGAATATATACATATATATTGCATATATACATAAATACATTTTAATAAATGTAAATAATGGTATTCAGCTAATGAATAATATTATTTATAGGTATTGTCAATGCTGATAGCTATTAAATACTGATAGTTGCATTACGTTATGCTTGCATAATTATAAATTTGTACTTGTATATGAAATATATTCATTCCATATCTACTGTGAGTGTAAGTTTTTGAGAGTTATAATCAGATGACTTTGGAGTTTAAGGAAATTGTATTTCAAAATATATGCTTTTTAAAAGTATTTGTTTTTTTATTTTTTAAAAGCACATATATTTTCTATGAAAATTTTTTTTAACTAGAAGAAGCATTTCATTACAACAGCATTAACCTATTCAATTTGGATAGAATTGGGGTCTGCTGTTCATTTTTCCAGTAGTATGTTGGGTTACTGTCTGGAAGAGCCTTTATCCATCCTGGCCAACAACTCAACTGAAGGTATCGCCTGTCTCGTTTTGCTGTTTGTCAAGTAATTTTTAGCTATATATATGTATGCTCTTATAAAATTATATTGGCCCCTTTAATCTTTGGTTATACTTCCCTTTTGGGTGTTTAAGGACATACAATTGGACCAGATAAACTGATTTGTTTTTACTCTTGAGGTCGTTAGAGGATTTGTTCCTCAGGAGTCCCATGGGGTTGGGAGGAGCCCCTGGCTCCTTTCTTTTACCAGTTCCATCTATGTGAAGATAAGTCAAAGGTCCTGCTCGACCATTGTTGGCTTCTCTTGGAAGCATGGAGGAAATGATTCCTCCATGTTGACCCCCCTCTTTATAGACTGGACACTGGTTCAAGTCCATCTGGTGGGGTCTCCTTGGC
>NW_008360307.1:1141550-1182149 GCF_000622305.1 Nannospalax galili
GCTGGTTCGTCTAAGCTTCTGGTTCTTTCTTTTGATTTTATATTGTTGAGGCCGGATTGTTTTTGTCTTCAGGAGTTCCGCGGTGGCCCAACTCTAATGTGGATCAGAAGTTTTCAGGTTTTCTCCTTAGGTCTGGAATCTTCTAAGAATGCTTTTGGCCTCAGGAACTTGGGTGGCACTGACCTGAGACCCTGGCTGTGGCTGCGCCACGCAGGGATGCAAAGGCTGATGGGGAGGGAAGATGCCCCAAGATTTCCCAGGGAGTGGATTGAGTAGCTGGGTTGTACTGGATGCAAAGGATCAGGGAGAGTAAAGATAAACCTTGGAGCCCCAGAAAGAGGCTGTCAGCCCCAGAAAAAGGCTGGCGAGTGTTGGAGGACCAGGGAAGTAGAGGGAGATGAGGGCAGGGCCAGGACCAGAAGCGGTGCTCCTGGAGCCCAAGAAAAGGTCTTAGTTGCTCTGGGTGAGAAGGATCAGGAAGTAGTATTGGTTCCCCAGGTGTCTGGGGGCCCGAGACTAGGAATGGCACAGGGCCCAAACTAGGAGTGGAGAACAGCGGGGGAGATGGAAGGGTGAATGAGGCAGGGGGGAGTCAAGTCCCAGAGGGCTCCGTGATAGATTTACCCCAAGAGAGGCCTGAGGGTAGGAGAGCAGGCTAGGAGAGTTAGCCGGTGGTGCAGGTCCAGGGAAGCAGAGAGAGTTGAGGGTGGGACCAGGTCCAGAAGCAGTGCTCCTGGGTCCCAAGGAAGGCACTAAGTTGGTCTGGGTGAAAAGGATCAGGAAGCAGTATTGGTTCCCCAGGTGTCTGGGGACCCAAGACTAGGAATAGCAAAGGGCCCAAACTAGGAGTAGAGAAGAGCGGGGGAGATGGAAGGGTGAATGAGGTTGGGGGAGTCAAGGCGCAGAGGGCCGCACGATAGACCTAGCCCAAGAGGCCTGAGGATAGGAGAGCAGGTTAGGAGAGTTAGCCAGTGGTACAGGTCCAGGGAAGCAGAGATAGGGTGAGGCCAGGTCCAGAAGCAGTGCTCTTGGAGCCCAAGGAAAGCACCAAGCTGGCCTGGGTGAAAAGGATCAGGAAGCAGCACTGGTTCCCCAGGTGTCTGGGGACCCAAGACCAGGAATGGTGCAGGGCCCAAACCAGGAGCAGAGAACAGCACAGGAGATGGAAGGGCAAATGAGGCTGGGGGCGTCAGGGTGCGGAGGGTTCCACGATAGACCCACCCCAAGAGAGGCCTGAGGGTAGGAGAGCAGGCCAGGAGAGCCACCCCTTGGTCCAGGTCCAGGGAAACAGAGAGAGGTAAGGGCGGGGCCTGGTCCAGAAGCAGTGCTCCTGGGGCCCAAGGAAGGCACCAAGCTGGTCTGGGTGAAAATGATCAGGAAGCAATACTGGTTTCCCAGGTGTCTGGGGCCCCAAGACTAGGGATGGCACAGGGCCCAAACTAGGAGCAGAGAACAGCGGGGGAGATGGAAGGGTGAATGTGGCCGGGGGAGTCAAGGTGTGGAGGGCTGCATGATAGACCCGCCCCAAGAGGCCTGAGGATAGGAGAGCAAGCCAGGAGAGTTAGCTGGTGGTGCAGGTCCAGGGAAGCAGAGAGAGGTGAGGGTGGGGCTGATTCCCAGCACCCACATGGTGGCTAACAACCGTCTGTAACTCCAGTTTCAGGGGGAATCTAACACCTTCTTCTCGCTTCCTCAGGTATCTATATATATATATATATATATATATATATACATATATGTGTATATTTATTACATTAAATTGGGTGGGGGTCAATAAGGGTAGGTACAGATAGGGAAAGAGATTTAAATACCATGAAATTATATTTTATAGAAGTTTTTTTTTTTTTAAAGAACTGTATGCTTGTTTTGTGATAATGTTTTTAAACAATGTGGAGTCAAGGAAATGTCAAAAGCATGATTTGGGGTTTTCATTCAAGTAGCTTCTATGAGTGTCTACTTTGTGACTAGTAGTTTGGGCTTGAAAACCAATGCTGACAATAAATTTAAATACCATGAAATTATATTTTATAGAAGTTTTTTTTTTTTTAAAGAACTGTATGCTTGTTTTGTGATAATGTTTTTAAACAATGTGGAGTCAAGGAAATGTCAAAAGCATGATTTGGGGTTTTCATTCAAGTAGCTTCTATGAGTGTCTACTTTGTGACTAGTAGTTTGGGCTTGAAAACCAATGCTGACAATAAACTTGTACAGATAAAAATAGAACTAAAGAATGGATAGTGTTAAATGCATTATCTGTAGAGTGTACTCTGTGTGTGTGTGTGTGTGTAAGAGGCAGGAGCAGAAACAAGAAGACATTGCTGATAGCAAAGATATGAATCAGGGACAATATACTGTTTTAAAAAATCCAACAAACCTTAAGTGTCTCAGGGGAAGGAATAAGATTTAATAAAATGGTTTGTTGTTAGATTGTTAGGGAGAAAGTTATGTCAATGGACATGATAGGGCAAAAAAAAATTTAATACATGTAGGTCCTTGTGATTCAAATCTACCTACTGAGAATTTGCTTTATAATATTTTACTTTAAAAATGTCTAATATATCAACAATGCTGGACACACATTTCTTATTCACAAACATTTGTCAAGAGCATGAAGATCACACCTGAAGGTTGAAAGTGTGATTAGACACAGTCAGAGTAGAAAGAGTTTTAGAATCACTCAAAACTGTGGGGTGTGTAGTGTAGGACTGCGTGAAGTATATTTTTGAACATAGACTACTCAACTTCTTCAAGCCTTCCCTTTTAGCATAGCACTGTATTATTTATAATAATGTGATTTCTTTTCTCACTGGATATGCAGACTGGCAAAAATATAAGACATATTACTTAAGATGATGTTTTATACTGTTAATGTAGTTATGTTAATTATTGGTTTCAATTTTCCTTTTGTTGATTAAATTGATGTTAAAAATAAGTCATTTGGAATCCATTTCTCCTTGAAGGAATATGCTTAGCATTTTCTAGTATTTATTTTAAAAATTGTTATTTAAAATGTAAGTTAAAACAAATTTTAAAAATGTTAACTTGTTCAGCCATTGTCCTCTTGCTAAGGAATAACATAATCCAAAGTGAAAAACATTAGCCTTCCAGATAATTTATTATAAACCCAAGACTTTAAAACCATTGTTTATTATATAAACATAGCCTAGTCCCAGTCTTTGTTAAAATCAAGCCTTTAACTCTTTACCCTATGCTATGGATCCATCAGAAACACACTCCCTGTGAAGCTCTTTATGATCCCAGTCATCTTGATTCCTAACGATTGTTTTATTTTTAAACTATAAATATTGTTTTTTCACTCCTTGGTGTGGAAATTCAGCTACCTCCATATTACATGCTTACTGAAGTAGAAAACTGCCTAATCATATAGGTAAACATTTGGCTATGACTAAATCAGCATTTGTCCAGTATTTCAAAGTGTGAAACTAGGTAGACAAGCACATATCCTAAGAGCTCTGCTTTCTCTTGCTTCCCTGTAGAGAGATCAGGGGCTAATAATGGCCACCACCACCATCTGTCTAAATACTAGAGCGTGTTATCTTGAATTAACACAGCAGAACTGGCAGAGGATACAATTAAGATTTTATTTTTACATTTCATCATCAAGTGCTCTACAATATAGATTTATCCATAAATGCTCAAATTGACTAAGCTCTTAATAAGGAAAACAATGAAAGTTAAAGATGCCATACGAATCAAAAACAGGAAGTGAAACTATTTTAATATGTAGAACAATGATATTTATGAATTTTATCCTTTTTTCTGAAAGTTTAAATGAGAATTGCTGTATAATATTACTGATGGTTCAAGTGTATTTCCATACATATTCCATAGCATTTTATGTCATCACTCATTTGATCTTTAGGATATAATTAAATGACCAGATGTTACATCGTAATTTCCTTTGTTTTACTCAATGACCTTTCAAAAGTTCTTAGAACAGGCACCCTGCATCACCCTGTATATTAGGGATGTAACAAATGAATAAATGAAGCTTATGTAGATTATTTTGTTTGTCTTTGTCCACTTAAGAAGTTAATGAATAAAGACTTTTCTGCATCATCCAATGGTACTGTGTGTAAAACTGCATACAGGGATGTAAGCATTCATCTTTACTAAAGGATATTTTCAACTTGAGATCTGGAAAGAGAACTCAATTCACTGCTTACTAGATAATTGTTGAGCCAATTATGAATTCAAAATTATTAAAAAACTCAATTCTCTGATTTGTGTAATAGTAATTGAACAAAGTATGAATTATTCTTATTGGTTCCAAGAGAAAGCAAAATTATATGAAAAAATGTACCTGGTTTAGTTAATGTTTTCCTTAATAATAGACTTATTTTTCTAATGAAAGTTACTCTGTTTTAAATAAGCTTCAGTTGAGGTGCCTGTGAAACTTTATTTCATCTTCTAAAAATCTAGTAGAATTCCTCTGAAAACTGAAGAAAATTTGGGACTTTTTTGAAAGGATATGGAAATATATATAACCACTCTATTCAAAAATACATACAAAATTACTTATAAAATTACAAAATGCAAACATTCTCCACATTTTTATAAATGCTTAGACCAATAGTTCAGTTCAGTTGGAAAAACCGGTATTTTTCTGGCCATCTAAGGTGGTCAGAAAATGTGGTTTAAATTCCAATGTTCCAGACTCGTACCTGTGGCCTTGAGAATGATGCCCAGGCTCATCCCCTAAAGCACTGCTTCCCCAACTTCTAAATCAAAATGTCTGAACCATATAAAGTTCTCATCCTTACTTGTAAGGGACTGAAGCAAAGGCATTCATATCCTTGTGCTAGAATCCTCAACCTCAGTCCCAGGAATACTTTTGGGTCGGATTATTTTTATTATGAGGGTTGTCCTGTGCATTGTAGAATGTTCAGCACCACTAAACCCACTATTCACTGGAGATCAATAACACTTCCCACAGTTGTGATAAATAAAATTATTTCCATGTGTCAGATATCACCAGGATGGAGTAAAACCATCACTTATAAAGGCATGATTGTGACGAGCAGGGAGGGCCATTCATCTTCTAAACAGATGTTGTTGAGGAGTCACTCTATTTAATACTGTTGTATATGTTTTAAGAAGCCAGAAAGATAAGGCATTCTCCTCCCTGAACTCACAATATTGTGTGGGAAATAATCACAAACAGTTTGGACCCAGAAAAGGGAATACAAGAATTAATGATATCGCAATATGTTTCCTGAGAAAAGAAAACAAAATTCTCATCGACAAAACCAGAGGAGTCACGAGAATCCAGCATTTAAGTAGATCTTTAGAAAGGTCAGGATTCTAAGAGACAAAGCGAAGTAGGTTCAAGTCATAGAGCAACAGGAGAGAACACTGGGAATTACTCTGAGAGCTCCTAAGGAGCTTTGAACTCCAATGGTTTGGGGGCTGTTGTGGTTTGAATGAGAAATGTCCCCCATAAGCTCACGTATTTGAACATTTGATCTTCAGTTGGTGGGGCTGTTTGCGGAGTTTTCGGAGATGTGGCCTTGCTGGAGGAAGTAAGAGACAAAGAAGTGGGGGGCCTTGAGAATTTATAGCCTTATCCCGTGCTTCCAGTGGCTCTGTCTGCTTCCTGTTTGCCATTGGCGATAACAGCTCTGAGCTTTGGGTTTCAGACACGGGCCTTGCTGTTTGCTGCCCTGCTTCTCCACCATGAGGGACACTTACTTCTCTGGAACCATAAGCCAGAATAAACTCTGCCATGACTTGCCTTGGTCCTGGAATTTTATCACGGCAACAGAAAAGTAAATAATTAGAGGGTCTTACTCAGTTCTTTAGGAAGATTCTCTGAGTTTACTTCATATTATTTTTGATGAAGAGGGTGGGATGGCTGTAGATCAGTTGAACGCTTGTGTACATACCCTGTATGAGGCCTTGGATTGGATTCCCAGATTTCCAAATTTTTTAAAGAAATTAAAATATATTTTCATGAAGGGAAGTGACATTGGAGGATAATGATAGTCTCATAATGCTTTACATTTGATACAATTATTAAAGGTCAATTTTAAAATAACTTTCCAATAATATATTTTAAGTAATATGTATTTTAATATCTATGTAAAAAGTGACAGTGGAAGATTGAATTTCTCATATATGTTATGCTTAATGTAGGACCTCACTTGTTAAGGCACAAATTATTTCAGAGGAGTTACTTTAAAGATACTCAGATTATTTTCCCCTCCCCCAAAAATGCAATGAGGAATAATTTATGGCTTTATTTTTTATTTTAAAAGAAAATTGCTTATTTATCACGAGCTATTTTCCCCCTTCTGGTGATTAGGTTTGTATAAACTGGTTTGGAAAATGTTAAACTTGTGTGTCTTTTGCCTTTTTAAAGGAATTAACATTGGAACTGAGGGTATGTATAGAGAAGTTGGTGTCAACACCATTTAATAAGTCATATTTTTTCACAAATAACAAAAAATAATTTTAATAAGAATTTTAAGTATTTGCAAAAAATATAAGTATATTGATTGTATGTATTCATATATTCTTATTTATCATTTTATTATTAAGTAAAAGATAATTAAAAGTGAAATAAAAAAAGAATCTCATTGCCCTGTTCACTTGCTTTTACATTAAAGCCTCTTCCCCAGTCTTAGCAGCGGCTGTGAGTGGAAATGAGGCTTGTGTGTCTCTCTAGCAAATTACACAGAGCACTTCTGAAGAATAAGGTTAGTTTCACAGAATAAATTATGGAACTCACTATCACAGGATTTAATTTTTATTATTTATATAAGTTTTTAATTTTGAAGTCTGGGCAAGAAATTAGTACCCAAATTTTAATGATAAGAAAATCAGTAACACAATATAAAAAAAGGAGGGCAAAGGAAGTAATCTACAGTCATCTCCGTGTAGGTGTAGGATATTGGTTCTTAATTTTGGGGAAGATTATCAGCATATAATAAAAAAAAATGTTTCCTCCCTAGAAAAATAATCACAAAATTTGACATAAAACTTTAGGGTACTTTTTACTTTCTGAAGGCTTTCCATAGTCTTTCTGGCACCTATGTTGCTCAGATTATAAAGCCAGAACAAAAAATTTATAGGACTCAGTATATTGCTTCAAAGACATACGAAGCTCCAGAGGTGCCCAAAGTATGACAGGGCAGTTTAGATGCTGAAAGTTTTATAAATATTTGGAATCATTTTAACTGATATATACATACATATATATTCAAAAGGATTTCACTATCATTTCCTGTTAAAAGTTATACAAATTTGAATTCTTTTTATCTGATGGGAAATTGTTTTATGTGTGTTTAAAACAATATGATAGAAAAACAGATTCTTAAAGTGAAACTGGAAAGGCTTTAAGGTTCATCCCAACTGATAAAATTTGGAGTAGCGATGCAGTCTCTTGGAATTTCACATTTTAATGCTCTTTATGATAGAATATTGGCCTATATTATATTTAAGTTCCTCAGATGTTTTAAGATTCTGCATTTTCAAACAATGTATCTAGATCTAATACATTAAGACAAAGAAGTAAATTGTTCTAAAAATTAGAATAGGTTCAATTATTACCAGAGTAACTACATGTTTTTAGGAAGTGAATCCTAGTTAGATGTGGTTGGATTGCTAAATGGCTGAATATGCAAAAGTGGGCGCTAATTAAATCATTAAGCTCAACTCCTATTAAATATTAATGAATTCTCCATGACTTTGAATCAGAAGGGTGTTTTGCATGAGAAGTTCTGACTGGGATGTGAATGATGAATCATCTCCCTCTCTGAGGTGGTCTTTCCCAGCTCCAAGGTACTCATAGGCACTAACCAGGAAATTTAACTGTGGTTGACTGTGTTGTACTTGGCTTTTACCTTAAAAAATAAAAATAAAAAAAGGAACTTTCAATATTGATATCACTATGCTTTAGGCTAAAGGAGCAAAAGACTTTCCCAGAGGAAAAGAGCTTGACATTAAAAAAACACCAGGCTCAGCCAAGACTCCAGCCATCTGAATGTACTCACCATTTGTGTGGCTTTAAATCTGGTTGTACACATGCCAGGACCTAGGCTCAGAAACGCATCTGGGGAGCAGAAGCTGGTTAGGGCAGGCCTCTCCACCCCCTTTTGTTGTTTGTTTTGCAACAAATGTTAGGCACCAAAGAAACAAATGGGTAAAATGGCTTTCTCCTTTCCATCTGGTTCTCTGCCAGAGATACAAAGCCCCCTGCCCCAGCCCCCCAAAAAAGCATGAGATTTCAACCTCTGTCCATTACCATTCTTCTTGATATACAGTTTCCCACCAATACAGAATAAGAAAAAAAAAAAAAAAACAAGAAAGCACACAGTTCTTTTCAATCCCCAATGACTACTACTGTATTTGTGAGATGATACTCTTATGCATTATTTCATAGAACTATATTCTACCACAAAAGAGACACAGAGTCACAGAACTTTAAACTACTGAAATTATCTAAAAAATAAATTGAAAAAATAACAGGTAGTCTTTGATGTGCAAATGGCTTCTGTTCTGTTTGGGAAAAGGAGATTGTTTAAAGCTCAAAATATATTTCTTGTGGTGATAACTTTAAAATAGGTTGATAAGACTCCCAGGGAATGAGTTCAGACAAAGGCAAAAAGAAAAAAGGGAAGGAAGGAAGAATGAAGGAAGGAAGGAAAGAAGGAGGGAGGGAGGAAGGAAGGAAGGGAAGGAGAGAAGAAGGAAGGAAGGAATGAAGGAAGGAAGGAAAGAAGGAGGGAGGGAGGGAGGAAGGAAGGAAGGAAGGAAGGAAGGAGGGGAAGGAGGAAGAGGCAGCCAGAAGGAAGGAGGACACCCCCCTCGCCCACCAGTAGCAAGGTCTTAGGGAGGAAGGGGAAAGAGGGAGAAAGGGACTCTAGATTTTATGTTATACATTCTTAAGTTACATAACCGTAAAAATCAAATGGATTTTCATACAATGACAATGCCATTGTAACTCCAAAAATATCTCATATTTTTGTAATCTAATTCCTTCATGGAAAGAGGAATAGAGGTAGAGAAAGAGAGTAAAAGAGAGGAGGAGAGAAAAAACAAGGAAAGGCATGGCGGAAGACATCTAAATTTAAATTAACATGCAGTGTGTAATATTTTACATTTTCTCATGTTGCAGACATTTCTGTCCATTTCAGATAGAAACTGAGAAACCCTGAGAAGCTGAGTAGCAGTGTGGGAGGCAAGGACTGTCACACAGGCCTGTAAATAATGGAGTACAGAGCCGAGATGTGGGCACCTGTGTTATGCAAAGCTCAGGTTGCTATCTGCCGACATCACAGCTTCAATTTCAGGATATGGGAGACCACAAATTGAGAAGACTGTGGCCACTCCAGCAGCTTGTTATCTATAGAACAACTGCAAAATTTTAATCTTCAAGATTGGAAAAGAGTAAAGCAAAATAAAACTCTACCATGTGGTAGAGAAAGTTTCCATTACGAAGTGTGTTTCTCTAACTGGAAAGATGGATCAGTAATTAACAATGCATACTGCTCTTACAGAAAACCAAAATGGGATTCACAGCACCCATACTGGGTGGCATACAACCACCCATAACCTTAGTTCCAGATGATCCAATGCCCCCTTCTGGCCTGAAAGGACACTGCACTCATTTATACAACTCCCCCCACACACACGCATATATACATAACTTTAATATAAAATAAATAAATAGAAGCATGTTTCTGAGCCAGATATTCATTAATGTTTGTAACTGGCTTAATGTATATTACTATATATTGTAGAATATAATTTCTTTTTGAAATTTTTATCTATTATTTTTAATTTATATGTATGAGTGTGTTGCCTTCATGTATGTACGTGTTCCAGTGTCATGCAATGCCCACGGAGGTCAGAAGAGGGCATTGGATCCCCTGGAACGGGAGTTACAGATGGTTGTTAGCAGCCATATAGGTGTTGGGAGGTGAACCCAGGTCCTCTGCAAGAGCAGCCAGTGTTCTTAATCTCTGAGCTGTCTCTCCAGCCTCAGATAGAATATAAATTCTTTTCTACAAGTCTTTATCACATTTTTATCAAGCATTCGAAAAAGTAGAAGGAAAATCACTGTGCTTATTCTCACTTCTATTAAACACTAAAGGTTTTGATTCCTATCAACTTATCAAGGTCATCATCCCGTCCATCCCCCTGTACTACTGACATGTTTCCAGTTCTTATCAGTCATGAGTACTAGTGGCTAATTTTCCTCTTAAGTATTAATCAGTTTATTTTTCATGTCTTCTAAATGGAAGATAATTCTGAAGGCAATTCTTTAAAACACCATGTCTATACTGATCATGTCCTTGGTAGAGTTGAAAAATATCCATTTGGACTCTGATTAAAGAAAGATATTCTGCTATCTGCCATGGCTGATGAAAAAATCAATAATGTAATTTAAATTTAGATTTTTTCCAGTTTTCCCAATATTAATCACATAGCAACTGTCTTACATGTGGCTTGCTATAGTTTTTCATGAAGCCTAAGTGGTTCTTATTGTTTTCAGAATTTGCAGACTCTAGAATAGATAAGAGCATATTCCTAGTGAGAAATGTTAGAGAGATCATTAGAGACTTTAGGATCTAATTTTAAGCGTATTTACTTACAATAAAATTTCCCTTTAAATGTTTGACTTTGAATTACTTACACTAAAATTTCCCTTTAAATGTTTGACTTTGAATTACTTACACTAAAATTTCCCTTTAAATGCTTGACTTTGAATTATGCTTCCTTGGATGGATGGCCAGTAGTGGTACATCTAGGTGGACAATAGGGTTCTGTATGAACAAATAGGACCACCTTAATGCGATATATCCGTAAGCATAAGTTTCTATTAGATTACAAGACTGATTTCAGGACAAAGACTGCAAAAATGAATATACCACCATGAGATAAATAAAGCTATAGTTGAGGGACAACTGTATAAAATAACATACAACCTGAGAGAAGTGTACGTATGTGAGAGTACATGCACACAGAGTAACATCTAGAATCCTAGAACTACATTATTTTGTATTACTATTTCCCTTTTAAAGATGAGAACACCAAATCACAAATAGCTTTGGGTGTGTTCCTAGAATGGCACGGCAAAGCATACAGGGTCTGAACACTGAACCAGCCATCTCTTTAATGTCGTACCACCTTTCAGAATGGAAATAGATTATTGCTGCCTTTGTTTGAATTCTGGGTGGTAGAATGATTTTGAAATTTGCTGTGTCATGCAGCCCATGTCGTACATACATGCATTCAATGATAACTCTGCATAGAAATTTTTTTTTTTTTTTTGCTTTAAATAGGTCATCAATAACCTTGGTCCTTTGGAACTGATTTTGAATACTCCTAGTCATCACAGGGTTCATCATGGTAAGAAAGTTCTATTTGTTCTTCCTTTTCCTCATCATTGCATTAAAAATTGCAGAATCATTTTTTGGCTTACAGTAAAACAATGCCTTACAAGTTCAGCAGACATTGTTTTTTCCTTTTCTTACTCAGAGAAGCCTCAGTGCCAAAGCAGAGCCTGGGTTTCAGGTGGAGGGGAACTTTCCCCAACTCTTCCCTTCTTTCCAACTCTTAGCCTGGTGGAAAAGTAGGTCAAGCAACTAGAGAGAGGACTTTTCACATTTTGAAGGAGTCTGTTTTAGGCTTCCCTGACTTAGTACTGTGGATCTTCTCTGTCTATAACTAAAATGTTGGTATTAAAAAATGTTGGAATTTTAAAAGGCCTAATAACCAACACCTCTTTCTCTCACCTAAGTTCAGTGAACAAACTCAGCATAAGCTGTGTTTACCTGGTAACACCCCATGTAGCTACTATATAACATTTAGAGACACCAACCTTACTAATAAAAAAAAAAAGTTTTTGATTTGTGTAGCAGAAGAATTATTTAAAATGTCTTCATCAGCATTATTTGTGATGGGAAAATAAGAGAAAAAGAATTCAAATGTAAATAAGAGGAACAGATGAATAAATTGTACACTCTTCATGTAATGGAAACTCATGTAGTACTTAGAGTGTCCAAACTATGTCCAAAATTTGGTGGATACATGATGGCATCAATAAATCTTAGATGCATAATGCTGAGGGTACAGCAA
Source organism: Nannospalax galili (assembly GCF_000622305.1). Classification (NCBI taxonomy): domain Eukaryota; kingdom Metazoa; phylum Chordata; class Mammalia; order Rodentia; family Spalacidae; genus Nannospalax; species Nannospalax galili. Next base: position 1,153,656 of record NW_008360307.1, read on the forward strand.
TAAATGTAATACATACTGTGCTATGCTTCTCTAAGTCTCTAGTCTTCACAGGCAGTATTAGAACACTGCAGTGTGGCCTTCCCAAGAGGAAGTTACCCCTTTCTCCATGGTAGGGGAAAGTGCACACAAGCTACCACAGGCACCAAAGAGGAAAACCAAGATCTTCGAAACTCTCCCCTCGCCAGGAAACAGTTAATGAAGGAGTGTCAAATTCTTGTGTATTATTTCAGATAAAAGAAAAAATCTGCGGTGAAGAAGTCCACAATAAAAAACAAATATCTGGTAGTTTCCCCCTCTTTGCGTCACCATCCCTCTTGTGTTGATTTCTACAGGAGCAGGTTTCTCACACCGACACTTAGATACTTTGGAATCTACTGCTCTGGGCATTGTAGAATGTTTAGCAAAATCCCTGACCATTGTCCACTTGATGGTATTTGTGCCCTCTTCTATTTGTGAGCACCAATAATGTCTTCACACACTGCACTTGATGGTATTTGTGCCCTCTTCTATTTGTGAGCACCAATAATGTCTTCACACACTGCCAAATGTAATTCTTTCAGGGGCAAAATGCTCCAGGTCCCAACAGAGAGCAGTGTATAGACTATGTAGGGCCTTAATATGTGCATGTGCTTAGCCAATCTCTTTCTATGTTTGCTCTCAGGGATGCTTTCCTTTGTCTGTGCTTCAAATACACGCTTGTATGTATGGAAGGTATGCCAATAAGGAAGGATGCATGCATAGCACATCAATGTTATTTTCATTCAGATTTACAGTTACATTTATATGATCATGCCTACTTAAGTTTTAAACTTATGTTAAGTTTAAAATGTAATTTGAGTATTTTGGAGCAGGAAAAATATTATATGTGCTAGGAGATGTAATTCCAACACCAGTTTAATTTTTGCTTATGTCTTTTAGTAATTAAAAAATTGCTAAATCTTGCTCTAATTTTCACTCTGTAACAGTGGCAAAAACAAGAATTAGAAATATATCCTATCAAAAATGAGAAGTAGAAGCACATATATATTATCTTATTTCATTTTTACATTCCTCTTCACGATTTAATTTTGAGTATTCCTTAGCAGTCTTAAAAAACTATTTATGTGGATATATTCAGATATTTAACTAAGAAGTTTAGAAAATATGTGTACTAAGATAATCTTGATCTCTTTTATAAGGTTGACCGAAAATAATTAAAATGAAACTCTACTACTGTCAAATAAAGTTTTGTATTTCCAATAAGGCATTCTTAAGCAAGTCATTCTGTTGCTTGAATCTTTATATGTATGTTCTAAAAAGTCAAAGAACTATTTCAAAAGCTTAACTTCGTATTTTTAAAAGAATTGTTTTTAACATTATGTCCCATAGGCAGAAATCGTTACTGCATAGACAAAAATTATGCTGGCACTCTTATTATTTGGGACAGAATTTTTGGTAAGTAAAAAGTATAATTATCAACATAATTAAATTAACTCTTTTATTCATGGAGAGTCATGGGTCATATCTGATTGCTTATCTTCCAGGGACGTTTGAAGCAGAGAATGAACGTGTTACATATGGTTTAACACATCCAGTCAATACGTTTGAACCATTCAAGGTGCAGGTAATGCAACCAGCCTTGTTCTTTCTGAATTTATGCAGTTTCAGAAATCTTATATTTAAGAAAAACAGTTGCTGGAAGGTAGAATTACATAACATTGTTCTGGGGAAAAATTGTTTTAAATATTAAAGAATTTGGAAGGAACTTTAGTACTTAAGTAAAAACTTGAGTCAAGAAAGAAAAGTCCATTAAAAAGAATATCATTATAAGAATTTTCAAATATGTCTACCACCCCAAATGAAAAGAAAGCGGCTCTTTAGCAACCATATTCTTTCTCAGAATAGACCTGAAATATATTCATGTATTCAGAAGGAACAGGAGTACTACATCTAATTGAGACTGATTCCACTATATGAAAAATATTTGCTTCAAGGCTCCAGCCTCTAGTTTTCATTAAACAAGAGGCCTTTGTGCTTCTAGACTTGAAGCTGGGTGTCAAGGAGTATTACGGATCAGTTAGGTCTACTCATTACCTCTCCTGTGAAGCCTAGGTGGAATGGACCAGTTTTCTGTTTGACATGTGGTATTGGTTGTTCACTGGCTTCAGTGGTTGACACTGGAGAAATGAAGAATGTCTATGAAGCTCTGATATGTCAGCATCAGACCACCACAAAGGCTCCTGGGGTTTGGACTCATATGGCAGAAAAAAGATAAGAATACTCAAAAAGCTGCAGTGGATAGCCAGTGACAGCTCTGTTCACTGGACCAGTTGCAGCTAGGAAGGAGCATGTTTAAGACTCATGTTGGACTTTCTTTGCAAACCTACCTCTTCAAATTTTCACAGAAAGTTGAAACAACAAAATAATCTGCGTCTATTCAACTTCTGCGATATAAAATACTCTGCAAACAGCATAGTACAGAATAGCTCATTTCACTGTTACAAGAACCATATAAAGTGTTAAGTCCCCCTGCTCCCTCTTCCCATTTTCTAGTGTGGGAAACTAAGGTTCCCAGGGTTTAAATAATTCCAAGTTACCTGCAAACTTAACCAAAGAGCTAAGGCCAAGACTCACTTAATTTAATTAAAAGTATATAGTGTGCAGTGTCTTCATACACCAAATGTGGGCAACCAAACTGCCATCACTTTTTTATTGAAAGTCATTTCTACCTGCCCACATATCAAAAGAGAAATGCTAATTTATCTCTTTTATTTTTTTCTACTACACATTTCTCTTTCCATAGAAATTCCAGGCTGTGTTAAGAACATGAGCCTCTAGGAAACACAAAACAAACATTTCCAGCTGCTTCCTTACAAATAATTCTTTAAAATTAACACCAATTTAGAAAATGTACACCTAAAGTCATTCTTCTTCACTTCAAGTAGTAATCGTATCCTTAATGTGGAAATTTCGTAAGAAATGCACACATTTGCCTCTCTTCTCTAGTACAGAGTTTTCCCAACCTAATGTTGACGTGAATCGAGGGATAACCCTTGTAAAGTTCAGGCTCTGTTCAGCAGAGCTGAGGATTGTGTTCCTAATACCTCGTAGGTAATGTCAATATTATTGGTAGATACTTAATACTTTCTTTAGCAAGGCTTTGGGAATACACACCTGTTTAGGATCAGTAGTTCATGTTTGAGGCAGAAAAAGAGAGTGAACATTGTAAGAGCTGTACAGAGTTAGCAGGACTTGAAGAAGCCCAACAGTGGGGCAAGGACATGTATTCCTGAGCCATTGCTTATCTGTGTTAGACAAATTCTCCAGGTGTCTACCTTCACAAAGTTTTCTTTAGCATAGAGATTGTTACAGAGAGTCTGAGGTTAAGCTCCTACATGCTCACTTTTAACCAGAAATGTCAAGTCAGCAACTTATAATTAAGAGTCCTTAAATTAAAACATCTATTTTCAGTAACATCCCTTTGTACAGAGCTAATTGCCTTACCTATCATTTATGGCATTCAAAGCAACATAAGATGGTGCTTATTAGACACTGGAACATGTTTGCTATTGTGAAGTATTCATGTATTTCTTTGATGGGGGTCTCAATGTTTCAGGGAATACAAAACAAACAAATGGGGGAAAGTCTTTATTTTAAAGTACTGCAATATATTGTACACAACTAGTATCCAGACTGGTAGAAAGAAAATTGAATTATATTTGCAAAATAAAATGGTTTAGCATTTTAATGCATAGTGAAATTCCTAAACATATTAATTTTCGCTGTTACTGTTAAAGCAGAGTTCCAGGATAAATTTCCATGTAACATTCACCTTGTCCTCAGAACCTGCTCCATTAAATCCTACATTGATTACTTCACAATGATTCTTAGAACATTTCATGCAAGTATAGAACCCATTTCTTTAAAACCTTGCAAATTAAAGTCATTCAGAGACTGCTAAAACACCAGCAAGACCAGAAATTCAGAAGCAAAAATTCTCTGCCCATTAATATCATTTTGTATTTACAATAAAACTTACTCTTAGAGCCTAGAACTTATGCCTAAACCCTAAGAATATTTTAAATTCTATGGTGCATTATGTCACTTGTGTGGACTATACAGTGCATTTTCTTGTTAGTATTTACTGAGTGCTTACACGTGGGCACATTTTTTTATATTCTGTCTATGTCAAATGAACACCATTTAAAGAAAGTGGATTCCTGCTATGAGACTCATTGTGAACTTTCCCCTCTGTCATCAAACTTTTCCTCTCTAGTTACAGACTATGGGTGGTTTAATACTTGGAAATCTACAACCTGAAATGGAGTGAATGTTTATTTCAATATGATGTGTGTCTATAAAACAGTACATTTAAAGTTTTTTTTTAATTGAACAGATATATTCACTCTTTGAATGCTTCCAGGTTTAATTTTATATTTATTTAATAAGACTTTGGAAAGTATGTCAATAGATAAAAATGTTGGGTTCATATGCAGCTAGTTAATTTCATTTGCACAAAGTCCCATAACTTACTTTTTCTTCTTTGATGATTTTGTAACCAACTTAATTTAATTTGTATCTAAATTATAATTTCATCTAACTTAAAAATATTGATAAGAATGTATTTTAAAGATAGATATATGGAATATATAGAATGAATTGCAATACATAATGTAATTACACATTAATAAATTAACCTAGTCATGCATAATATGTATTAAAGAAGGTGTGTACATTATATTGAACAAAAGAATAAAGTGTATAATTAGTTTTATTTAATTTTTCTGCTATGCTTCTTTTACTTTGGAAAAACTTTTTTTTTAATTTTTATTTTTCCTAGTTCCACCATTTGCATTACATATGGGCTACATTCTGGGCCACACCTGGATTCTTCCATAAGTTTTCTGTCCTATTTAAAGGACCAGGATGGAGCCCAGGTAAACCAAGACTTGGCCTGAGTGAAGAAATTCCAGAGGTAAACAAAGTTCTTGGAGTTGAAGATGGTGAAGCTTAGTCTCATGCTAGGTCTGCAGCCAGTCTGCTTGAAGACTATGTTCATGCACATCTATAAAAATATGTTCCCTTAATCAGGTGGTAGTGGATAGTTTAATGAGTAGATACCGCCCTGGGGGTGAATAAGGGGGTTGTTGGCTTTCCAAAAGATGTTGGTTCATTTCAGAAAACAGTTTGATAACCAGTAGAAACTGGTTATCAGAGTCACACAAGCTCTCGTTCAAGAGCCTTGTATGACATATAACACAGAGGCATGGGCCTCCCATGCAGAATCCCAGCCCCTCATACACGGAGGGAGCTCTAGGGCTTAAAAGGTCTGTTCTACCGGGCATGGTGGTCCACGCCTTTAATCCCAGCACTCGGGAGGCAGAGACAGGCGGAAGGTTATTAAATAAATTTTTTAAAAGACAAAAATAAATAAATAAATAAGCAAATAAATAAATAGCCAGGGGTGGTGGCGCACGCCTATAGTCCTAGCACTTGGGAGGCAGAGGCAGGTGGATCTCTGTGAGTTCAAGGCCAGCCTGGTCTACATAGTGAGTAGACCACAACAGGTGGGGCTACAGGGAGACCCTGCTTCAAAAAGACAAAATGAATGAATAAATAAATAAATAATAAATAAATAGAAAGAGTACATGAAGTTATCAGAAAAAAGTGATGGGCAGATATGGGAGGAATGACATGAATAGATGAAGTGCCTAAGCAAAAGGTCTAAAGTCATGTAAAGATAATGTCATTTCTATGCCAAATTAGAGCTGAATTTATTTGATAGTTGAGTAGAAATATTAAATACAGAAATAATTTTAAAACCAATAAAAAGAAATACATGAGTTTCACATTGGAAACCATGAAAGTTTTCATTTCAACCTGAAAATCTCTTCTAGAAAAAAAAATGAAGTTTTTATTCAATCGTTCATGATGTGTTCTATGTTTCTTTATCAGATAAAGGCAGAAATAGAAGTACAGAAACAATAAAGTATTGACAATTTAAAAGATGTTATTTTTGATATAAAATTATCATGTGATATTTTAAATATCTTTTATCTGAATATTATTATTTTGCTACTTTAAATATCTTAAATTTCTTATGTCTTATGTCCATAATTGATTATAATTAGTCAACTTGATATAAGTGAAAATATTTTGATGTAGGTGAAAATATTTCTTCTCTAAAATGCCTAGGAAGAAAATATTGTTTTAAATAAATTGATCAAAGTATTTTAAAATTATATGGGTATGTAGGTATGCTATATAAAAATAAAAGTATAATATAGCACTTCTGGAAATCTTGGTAGTTTAATAAACTTGTTCTAATAAAATATTACTCAATTTAGAGGTATGGCTGACTTATACTGCCAAGAATCACCTTCTTTCCTTTCTTGATTATGTTTCTGGGTATATTTTCAGGCACCAAAGTTTCCAATTTATTCTCCTTGGCTGTTGTTATCATATGTACACATTGCTGAAACAGTTATGACTTTGCTCTTTACTGCAGACTAAATCACAACCATAGTACAGTGTTTCTGCACTGACAAGCAACTCTCTCTAGACATTTTTCTACCTGAAGAACTGAAATTCATTTCATTACTTTCTCCCCCCTTCGCAAAATGTGAATTTAGCAATAAAAATAAGCCTTGGAATATCATAAATGAATGGTTTCCTTCTTATCTACCTAGGTTACAGGGCAAGAAATTCCTTTCTCATCATCAGCATCCCAGCTACTGAAGATATACACAGTTCTTCAGTTCGCTGTGATGCTAGCATTTTATGAAGAGACCTTTGCAAACACTGATGTAAGTAACATCTATTTTAAATATACTGTGAGAAAATTATCTGTCACTTTTTAAAATTTGAAATAAGCTCTCCCTTTGCGGCCTGGCTCTTTTTTATTTATAACTGTTTTCATTTTGGAATCAGCACATACTTAAACAGGTAAATTAATTCTTTTAGAGTATTAACGGTAAATAAATTAATTATATCCAAAGTGCTGCTGTATAGAATATCCATCAAGTAGCTTGTCATCAATCTAAATGATAAATAAGAAATGCCTTTGCATAAAGGATTTCACAATAATTAAAATAATACACTTCAGAAATCAGAATTAAATATGTTTATGAAAGCATATTTTCCATCAATTTCAAGAGCCCTAATATATAGAGGAAAAAACTTGATAGAATGACTTTAGAGAATTTTCATAGTAAGGTTTACATTATTTTTCCTCCCTAAGATATTCATAATACTTTATTTTGGATAAGGCAGAAGTAAGAGCATTAGTTTAACTGAGGAATGAAAAATCATTAGTCCAAAAAAAATTAATAAAATGGTAAAGTAAATGAATAAGGAGTACATGAAACAAAAATAAAATCACAGAGTTAAAAGGTCCCTGAACTGGTTCCTTGCTAAAAAGAAAATATACATCTCATGAAATAATCTCACTGAGCCAGGAATGTTGAGGGTTGCAAGTTGCTCTGTATAAAAATGGTTATACATTAAAGAAATAGAAGGTGTTTCTATTTCTTTGAATATTTTGGGTTTAAATGCACCTACTTTTAAGATGTACAGAGTATCTAAAGTGTATAGATTATATGTATGAAATAACTTGTGAAATGCACAAAAAAACTAAAAAAATTGGAGAGCACTTAGGAGGCTAAAAATGTTAAAAAGTATGAATGCTGTAAGGAAGTGGTGGTTTGGTCATGGATTGAGGTGACGGAGCTGAGGGCCTGCATCAGTCAGATATTGCACCTCAAGTACAGTAGTTGATTTTAAAATAAAATTAAAAACACTCAGTAAAACAAGAAGAAAACAAAAGTATGCCAAGGAAGATTTGTTGTCTTGCACTTGGCATGGAGGAGGCAGAAAAATAAAGTTTCTTGCCTAAGATGTTTTAACTATCTAGTCCTCATAGAGAAATAAATGAAGACATACTACTGTGAATGAAAGTTCCCAGGAAAACTTGAATCTTCAAACTGAACCTTCTGCAAAGCTGATCAACTGATTAGAACTTTAGTGATTGTGGAGAGTTTAGAATGTTGCCAGTCCATAACCTAATTACCATTTATTATGGGTCATCTTTAGTTACTAAATGGTCATTCCTTGCCAACCTCTGTGTCTGACAATATCCCATGGCTAACAGATAAAAAAAAAACTGATTGAAATGTATTAACTTAGCAGACCATCAGGTTCCACCAACCCAATGACTAAATAGCCCATCAGATAGCATCTAAGGCCTGTGGCAGAGCTCTCTCTGCTAAACTATAACCCACCTGTCTGATATCTGCACCAACACACTTGACAAGTGTCTTGATTTATAGCTTTCTTTATTCTGTTATTACAAAAACTTCTTGAAACTCTTGCCACATTGGAACATGGAATTTTGGGTAACCTAAATCTGTGTATTAAGGCCATTATTACTGATATTTAGCTCCAGAATAAACCATCTCTCCCTTTGAGGTGACAGCTGTGTCTTTGCATGGACAATAACAATGGTCTGAATAAACCCCAGATCAGAACAAATTTTAAACTGATTTCAGATTAGATCTTGGGTACTTAAAAAATGTTCAAATTATGCCTTCAGATAACACATAATTTCAGTTCTGAACATTTTCTCAAATAGCATTCCAACAATTATAAACTCAGAATTAAAAAACAAAAAGAAATCTAACAAGAAAAAGCATGAGCCATAATCACAAAATCAAACTCTCAAAGAGAACAAGAATTAGAAATTAATATAATCAAAGTATTGAGTAAAGTTAGTATTTGGAAGGACAGATTACATTTAAGATAAACCAAGAAATCTTGAACACCTATGAAAAACATGTAAGTAGCAGAAATTAATAATGTGTGTTACACTGGGTCAGAGTGCTGTGATAATACTTTCATTATTAAATCTTTTATAATTAAATAATTATACACCCACAGTATTCCATTATAGCAATCATATGATAGATGATAGATAGATAGATGATAGATAGATAGATAGATGATAGATAGACAGATAACAGATATTGAATTATAAAAAATAGAAGTCTATTTGAAATAGGTTCTTGACTATATCAAGCAGAAATTTTTGGATATGTGACTGAAATTCAACTCAGTAAATTATTGATTCATATAACTGAAAACTTTGGACAGTTTCCTCCTCAAACAGCGTTTCATCTGAAAAGCTGAGTAACATCGCTAGGGTTCTTTCTTTCTTGAAGCTGTTCTTTGCTCAGCCACTCTAGTTTTTATTTTTTTAATTTGTGTTTTTTATTATTCCAAAGAGATGCAATTTTTAAGACATTTTTCCAGAAATAACTTGAAGCAGATTTTATATATACATATATATAAAATGAAGTTTGAGAGGGGGGATAGGAATAAGAAATCAAAGAGCAAAGGATCTGCCAACATGGGGTCGACTTTGGTGGAATAATGAAGGATGAAGGTTTCCATTAGCTCTGTCTTTTTTAAAAAAAAATCCTAATGAGTTTATTGGACTTGCTAATAGAGCATAGGGTGGGAGAGTTTATTTACAGAACCATGAGTGCCCCATCATTTACAAATGCAATGGAGTGTCCACACTCAAATATAGATCTGTGACTTCCCAACAGCTGCACAATATGGTGAGAGAGGTGCCTCATGGCATGCTTGGCTTATATATTCTTAGCCTCTCCCCCACATGCAGCCAAGGTCAACTGATTAGGTGGAAGGTGTAACGAACTGACTCCCCCATCAGCTCCTTGACTAGCTTGGGAAGGAAGTGTGACTGTAACTTGTTGTCCCATTTCAGTGGGATTCTATCTACTATAAAAACACAAACAGCAAGAGGTAAGAACATCTATGGGTGTAAAGACAAATGCTTAGATGGCATTTCAGTAGGTGCATCACATCCAACAAAGCAATTGCAGTGGCTTCCCACTGGAGCCTGAATCCTCCCCTGCCACAGGGACTTGGCCTGGTCTGCAGTACCAGATGTGTGTTCTATTCTCTAGGAGTGGGCATTATAACCAATCGAAAATTTGCTGGGTGTACATACACTAGACGCACCACTATTGAGCCACTCTAGTTTGAAATACTGATAGAACTGCAGGTTTGACTGTACCAACATTAAGCTTAATGAAATGGCCTGGCTCATGTTCACATTCCCAAGTTACGCAATGTGGTCAGGCTTTGAAGCGAGTGAACTGAAAGGAGAGATAGGGTGGTTTGAAGAAAACTAGTGTGGAAAATATATAGAAAAAGCAAAATAGATCTGAGGGTGGAAAAAATGAGTATCTACTTGAGGCATACAAGTCCTGACCAGTCCTGAATATATTATGCAATTGTTTTTCAAACTATTCTTGGATCTCTTGTAAAATACACTGTGAGTCTGCTCTGCCTGCAGAAGTCTGTTTTTATTTAATGAGTGTTTGGTATGAGTATCTGTTAGATGTCTTCTATTCTATAAAACAGAATATCCAATTAAATGATGATTGGATACAACTGCAAATTTAGAATCAAGCATCTCCATGATAGACTAGCTCAGCAATTCAAACCTGTAATGGTTCCCAAAAATCTTCTGCAAATTTTTCTTTTAAATTAAAAAAAAATCTTTATTGAGAATTTCATAATGCATATAAAGGTATTTTGATCAAATCCACATCCACTTTCTCCCCTCTAACACCTCCCATATACTCTCTCTCCCTTCCTTCCTTCCTTCCTTCCTTCCTTCCTTCCTTCCTTCCAGATTCTCTATGTGCTTTACACAGAATGCTGCCAGGTTCTGATGGAATGAACTCATGTGGTCCAATTTCTTGATGCCGAAGTAGTATTCCTAACAATTTAACTTCAGAGTGATGAATGGAAAGGCATTTCACCTGTATTATTTTAGCCTTTGGAACAGAGTGTGTTTCTAAGAGGCCCAAGGACATTTTCACTTTTAGCCAAGAAACTGGCTACTTTTCTCTGGGGTCTTTTTACCCTAACTGCCTAGCCAATTCCTACCTACTGTTCTCACCACACCATCCTCCAAAGGGGTTACCCTAATTGCCAATAGGGAATAGGGATGCAGATCACTCTGGCTTCTTGCATGCTGAACAGGGACACAGGCTGAGGCAATCGGAGTAACCCTTTAGTGGATCTATCTAAAAGACTCCCCAATTGTATAACTCTTATCTGTAGGGAGAAAAGAAAATCATTTCTGGTGAATAGGGGATGTGGATAATGTGTGGAAGGAAGCCATTTTCATTTTTAACACTATTTAAAATCTTTTTTAAAGTGTTTTATTATTTTCTATGTGTATGAGTGTATTGCCTGCATGTATATAAGTGCACCTGTGTTGTGCAATGCTCATGGAGATCAGAAGAGGGCATCAGATCCCCTAGAACTAGAGTTATGGCCAGTTGCAGGCCACCATATAGATGCTGGGATTTGAACCACAGTCCTCTCTCTGCAAGAACAGTCAGTGCTCTTAACCACTGAGCCATCTTTCTGGTCTCACTATTTAAAATCTTAATTTCAAATCAACAATCAATGTTGGTCTACCCATATGTATTTCTGTTTCACTATTTTTTTTTGTTGCATTCAAAGTTACTAGTCAAATACTCCTCCATTTAGTAACCTCAGTTTTGAACATCAGATAAATTTGCATGAGTTCTCTGTCTACATCTGTCAGTATACAACTAAAAAAATAATAATACAGGAAAGCATGTGATAGACTTCCCTACTTGTAGCAGAAAATAATGTAGACTCTAATTTACATTTTGTAAAATGAAAATACAAATGATATATGACAAAATATTTTAAAAATATGATTATTGGCTATATTCTTGACTAGTGCTTAGATTTTGTTATATAGTCTGCAATTAAATGAAACCAATTACATATTGTGCCATGTTGGTTTGTCATCAGGCTACCAACTGGTAAAATTTGAACCTAAGAACTTCAAAATGATAGTGCAAAACACATCACTCTTACCAGAACACATGAAGGAACCAACCTATCATTCCTACATTTCCACAGGACACTAATTCCAGGACCCCTCCTTACTCTATAGATACCAAAATCCATGGATGCTCACATCCATTATACATGAAGCATAGCATTTTCATATAACATTAACATATCTATCTTTATACTTTAGTTGTCTGTAGATATTATGTTGCATCACTTAGGTACTAATGACAAGAAGCAATGTTTACATACTCAAAAGAAACACGGTGTTTTCCCTGGATATATTCAACCTGTGACTGTTGAATTTGCAGAATGCACAGCATGGAGGGCTCACTGTAGTTGCTTAAACTAAGCTCTTGGAATCATCTTTTCAAGGATCATAGACTCTATCTATCATTGGCTCTATTGTTTAACACGTTCACTTTCATTTATTCAAAATATAGTTCAACTGTATGTGCAGCAATAGTGTTTAGATAGTTGCATGAGGCCAAAATAAACCTACATCATCTCCATCCAAAATTCAGTTTGTATACTGTATTCAACATTAGTCAGTGTCAAGTACTTTGCAGTATTGCTTTATTTAGTTTTACTAAATAAAATCCATAAATAAATTATATTGATTCATAGACTCAAAACTGGAAATTTACATATATTAGACTATGTGGACCTTCATTTTGGCTTTGAAATATGAGTCCTTAATATTAAATTCATCAATAAACTTAAAGGTTAGGGTGTGTGTGAGAATTTCCTGGGTAAAAATTTAGCTGGCATTATGTAAATTAAGCAATGTGCGTTACAGCACAGTTTCCACAAGATTTTTCTGCTATCATAAAAAGCTATAGGAGAAGCACACTTCAGTATATTGGTGAAGAGAACTGTCAAGTGTTGAAACCCTTTTCCAGCTGAAATCGGAGTTGGAGGCAGCTTCAGTCCTGACACAAATTAACTCTGAGGGGTGCGTTTGCTTATTTCCCACATATGTTTTTCTTTGCTTAAAACATGCTGTGTGACTAGAAAGAAAGGTTTCTTATTTTCAAAATTCTATAGTGCCTTTCTAGTCTTGGGGATGTCTAAAAGCATATGAAGATTTTAAAATCCAACAGCAATATTTTTTTCTCATCCACTGTAGCCAATAATCACACAGAAGAGTTGTGGCTGACTTGTAACTGGGAAGCCTGCTGTGATCACACAGTCTTTGCTGTTTATCCACATACTAGAGGAGATAAACACTTGTTTTATGTGTGCAAGTTCTGTATAATAACTTTAGAGTCATAAAAGTGACTTACTTGGTGGCACCACAAAGATATAAGAAGCACAGTGCTTTGTTAATGAAACATAGGCAGTAGCTATTTAAGTGCATAGCATTAAGTTCAGTTGCTGACTCATGGACTTTTACATTGACTTTCCTTAGTAATGCTTGGGAAAACAATTGCTCAGCTGACAGGGTCCAGTTCATGGGGTGACATCATGAATACACACTTGAAATAGAAATGTGGGTTATATTAGCATGTTCTCCAAACCAAAACAGAAAAGGCAGTGATCTCTTTCATAAACACAAAGTGTGAATGTTTAATAAGGTCTTAGAATACAGTGTGTAATATATTAGTGCAGGTATTTTTAACACGTATTACTTTGATGATATATTTCAAGCTAACAAGGTACCTGAGAGTACACAATATAAATTTGAGAGCATACTTTTATTGTTTTAAATTTCTCCAGATGAACTGCTCTGTGAAGCATTATGGCAGTACAATTTTATAACTAATGTTTTCATGCTGATATTTTTAATAGGTCTATCAAAAAGAATCAATATATTTAGTTCTACTCTGGTAATTGAGGGTTCCTAGTGCAAATTTGGTGGAGCTGAGACCCCCAGGAACTCTCTCAAGTCAGTATCAGGAGTGTGCTGTTAGTAGTCTCCAATCCAGTTCCTTGGAATGTCAGTCTCCTAAAGTTTATGGTAGTACTTAAGATAACATGAAGAAATAAACATATCAAAATGTGCAAAATCATAACTTATATTCATGAAGTGAATGCAGATGGTATATGCATGGTTATAAGAGAATATTAGCAAAAGCTAACAATATGTGTAGGCTTCAGACCTGTAGAGAAGTGAGCCTTATACATTCCAATGAGAAATAGAGTTTTGTCTACTACATTGAAGTATAGTAGTAGTCAATTTTACATTTAAAAATTGCGTGTGTTTCCAGGTATAAAAGATCTTACATATAACCCCACATTTGGAAAACAGAGGAAAGAGGATTGCCAACCTGATTTACATATCCCAGCAAAGGGTTGTGTAAAATTGGAGTGAATCCATGAAAATAAAAATTCTTTTATGAAAAACTAAGAAACTTGATGTTACTTAATATATTCTTTAAAATATAGGAGTCTTAATTCATATAGCGGTCAAAGCAGATAAATCCTATTTTTTTTTTTTCCTTTCTACCATCATATAGCTGGTCTATGGTGCTGGCCACAGGGAGTAAGTGTAAGGTGGTATGAATTAAAGTGCAGGGTTTTTGTCCTCTTGTTGAGTCTCCTAAACATATTTACCATATGACAGAGCACATGCTAACAAATATTCAAGGAATGAATGTAAATGAATAAGAGAAGATCAATTGTTTATATGCCCTAATTAACCTAAGATGTGATACAGACAGACTTAAGAGTTCCATGCGATAAAGAAGTCTGTAAACAGAGAATATGTGTACTGTACTGATTTCCCTCTTTCCACATTCATAAGGTTGTTTGAATTCAAACACTTTTAGAGCATTTGTGTCCTTTTAAGGATTAGAAAAATGAGTGTTAAAGTATTTAATATGTTAAACACTTAACATTTTAAGTAATTTAATACTTTAATTTTAAATTACTCATTAAATAGTTTTACTGAGTTAGTATTAAAGTTTAAAGACGTACAAATACTATTATTAAATTTGTAATAGAGGGGAGTAGAGTGATGGCAGCAGTGAAGAACACTAGATGCTCTTGCAAAGGACCTGGGTTTGGTTACTAACACCCACATGGTATGTAATAACTGTCTTCAGGTCCAGGGAATCTGATGCTCTTTTGACCTCCACTGGCATTGCATAACACTGGTATACTTACATACATGCAGGCAATACACTTCACTCACTCACATAAAAAAATATTTTTTTAATATTTTATTTATTATTTTTATTTTATGTGTATGAGTGTATTGCCTGCATGTATGTGAGCACCCGTGTCATGCAATGCAGTGGACATCAGAAGGGGGAGTCAGATTTCCCTAGGACTGGAGTTAAGGATGGTTCGTAACCAAAATGTAGGTGCTGGGAACTGAACCTGGGTCCTCCGCAAGAGCAAGTTTAATATAATAGCAAAACACTGATTTATTAATTTTCTAAGTAATTAAATTTCTTGTATTAACCATAAATGTTTGCACAATAAATTTTTTTTTCTTATTGTTCAACAAACATATACCAATACTGTTTGTCAAGATTCTAGGCATTTCATGCACAACCATGAATAAAATGGTTAAAAACTTACATAGAGTTCACATTATAGTGACAGGAGACAGGCAAGGAACAGAGGATGTAAAAATACACAACAATGTAAGTACATGGAAGCCATATGTTAGAAAGACAATTAAACAGAAATATGCAGTCATGAAGTTCTATTTTACATAGACTGTATTAAGACATGTTCTTGCATAAAGACCTGAAAAATATCAGGTGAAAAATATTACCAGGGAAGTCATTCTAAGCAGAAGGAACAGTAAGTAAATCAGCCTTGAGTGGAAAAGATGTTTGTTAGGAGTACCAGCATTTCTGATATGGCTTACAAATGAAAAACAGAGGCCAGGATGTAGAGGTTCACATCTTTAGTGCCAAAATTCTGGAAGTTTAGCAGAGGAATCAAAAGTTTAAGATAAGTCTGGGCTATACAGGGAGGTCCAAAAGTTCCATACATGGACAATGGAGTTAGACTGACTCTCAGTCTACCAATCAACAGAAAAGAAATAATTGAATCATAGATTATGGAAAAATCAAGCTGGTGTTGACCTAGAAGCTTGGTCCCTACTGGCTAACTTTCACACTGCTGCAAGATGCTGTGCACACACTTTGGTAGAGAAGTAATCAACAGCTTTATACAGCTGTGAATCCCATCGTTTGTAATAACAACTGACTTGGCAACATTTGCCCAGTGATGTAATAGTGGCACAGCTGTTATGGGAGTAACCGACCAATTTTTACTTGGTTTTGAAGCCTCTACTGCACAATGGATCATGTCTGGCACCATTAACTGGTCTAAAAACCAACAGCTGGCTAGGTCATAGTCCCTAGGAGGGAACCTAATACTATTATTTTGCTAAGTTGTCATAAACTGCTCCGAAGTTTTTATATGTATACCCATAGGTGAGTACATCTCTTAACCCTCATAAGAGAAGGTTCTTCTTGTAGTAGATAGCAATTAATGCAGGAAACCTGGGGCTGGAGAGATGGCTCAGGGATTAAAAGCACTGACTGCTCTTGCAGAGGACTCTGATTTGGATCCCAACACCCACATGGCAACTAACAACTGTCAAGAACTTCAGTTCCAGGTGATCCAATACCTTCTGACCTCAATAGGCATTGCACAACATGGGTGTACTTATATACATGCGGGCGATACACTCATACATATAAAATAAAATAACATAAAAATAAAATGAAATAAAATAAGTACAGAAAATCACAATTGGTAAACCTGTAGAGAACAAGAGACTATAGAATGCTCAACTATAAATGGAACATTTATATCACATGCCTACCCTTAAAAGCTCAGGGATCATCATGTAAGAGGGGATTGAAAGATTATAAAAGACAGAAGTAGTAGATGTCTAGAGGAGAACATTATTTGCTAGACCTGACAGGACTGTTGCACATATGTGCTCACAGCAGCTCTGACTGCATGAAGAAGATCAGGCCAAGACCAAGCCAGCCAAAATCCAAGCATGGATGGGGAAAGGCTCATGAAGTCCCACCCTAGCTGAGGAGGTATTCACGACTGGCTACTAGGGAATGGAGTGTCAATTTTCTACAGGGATGCAGCCCCTGAGAGGCCATCCAGGCTTCAGTAGATTATCTTATACCCATGCACATATTAGCACTAAGATAATTCAGTGGGGCAAACCAAGTTGGGAGTGAAAAGTGGTAAAGGGGAATAGGAGAGGAATTAGATGGGAGGAAATGGATTTGATCAAAACACATTATACACATGTATGAAACTAGCAAACAATAAAACATTAAATGAAAAATGTGTTAAAGATGAGTATATTATAGTATAACATGGAGAGGCAAGAATCACAAGTTGAATATTGTTTGGGGTGATAGACAAAACCCCTTCAGGATTTCAAACCTGTGTGATGTAATATAGTTTAAACTTTGAAATGATACCTCTGTAATCTGGGCGTACAGAAGATTGAGAGACCATTTTAGAAGCTGGAAAACTAGTTACAGAGGCATTTCAGCAGTTTAGGTGGAATTCCTGTTGGGCTAGAATGGGGTTTTAGTTGGACTGTTTGTGGCAAATGCTTTCATTCTGAACAGGTTATCAATACACTACTAACATGTGTTTCTAACACTTGAAAAGAAGCTTGAGAGAAAGATTCAAGGACAAGATAAATGTTTTTATTTTGAGCAAATTTGATTCTGGAGGCAACATTTCTTAAGATGATGAAAACTAAGCACTGCATGGTGAGAAGGTGGAAACCAAATGTGGTGTTCAGACAAGCTGAGTCCTAGCTGCCTGTTAGCCCAGCACAGCATTCATAAAGCAGCTGGATTCCTCTATGAAGTTGGTATCTACTCTGATTCTTGTACTCAGGAAGCAATTTTGGGAAACACAGAGTTCTTTCTTTTGCCTAGTGATAATAATTTCCTAACCAGAGCAAAAGTACATACTTTGTCTTGAGTTTCCTACAATATCTGAAGGAGCTAGTAAACACCTTTTTCTTATCTCTACACGGTATCATAATTAAGATTACCCTAATCACCTTAAACATAGCAACAAGGATTTTAATTATGAACCTAGCACTAATCTAAGCATTTTATTCTAGTTCTTGTTAAAGGCATATTTTATTTCAAATGTGTTTAACATATAGGCAAACTTCAGATGTCAGTTTTTTTTTATGGCTACATGGCTAAGAGGTATATGTCATTCCCAATTCTTAAGTTTTTAAAAAGCACTTGTAACCACACTATAGTTTCTTGCACAAACCGTTTTTATAGTCCCACATGGGGTTTTCTCCAAAAAAAAAAAAAAATCAAAATGAAGCAATATAGTAAGGAAAGCATTATTCTTTAAAGACAAAATTTGAGGCTGGAGAGATGGCTCAGCAGCTAAGAGCACTGGCTGATCTTGCAGAGGATCTGGGTTCGATTCTCAGCACCCACATGGCAGATAACAGCCATCTGTAACTCCAGTTCCAGGGGATCCGATGCCTTCTTCTGACTTTGTGGACACTGCATGACACCGGTGTACTTACATACATGCAGGCAATACACTCATACATATAAAAAAATAATAAATAAAATATTTTAAAGACAAAATACTTCCAAAAATTATTAATTTATCCATTTACAACTTAATCATTCCTATGACTAATAGTGTCTTTCCAAAGCATCAATTGCTGATGTCCACACACCCAAGCAGTGAGGCTTCTGCTCTCCTGTTGACTCTCTGACTTTCCCTGAGCTCTGTGTCTTATACTGTATACCTGACATGACTTTCATATTCTTCAACACTCTAACAGTAAGAAGTTTAGTAAGATTTATGATTTTTTACTAATCAGCGATATTCTTCTAATAACTAATTGCTTTGAAGATTGAAAAATCCCTCTGAAATTTTGGCAGTCATTCCAGGAAGCTGACCATGGGAGATTGGACTGGATTATGATGACATGGAATCACTCTAGAGGACAGGAACTGCAACTGGTAGCTTTTGCATGCTGCTTGTAGCGTTTAGTAGGTGGAATTTAGTTGTAGGTAGGACTAGCAGCTGAATAAGTTTAAACTATAATTATTCCAAGAGGGAGAAGTGGAGGAATATTTGCATAGTATTTAGAACACATTCTTAACCGAGAAGTTACATCACACCTGTTATTCTCATAAAGCCGAAACTTAAGCATCATCAGTGAATGGCGAAATCATGCTTTGACTCTGTATCTAGTCCTTTGAGCTGGCTGCTCCACTAGCAGTCTGAAGTAAACTTTCTTTGGCTCTAAACCTGGGCCGTGTAACCTCAACTTAGGTCCCTGCTCCATCTCCTTTAAATTTGTTGCCAAAATGTTACTACCAATGTTCTGGCTTTGGCCTGGCAGGCCATGTTTCAACTTTAGAAGCACTATTTATTTTCTGTGTGATGATGGAAAAGTTATATAATCCTTTGAAACTCAGAGGATATGTATATATGCACATATGTATATGTATATGAGATATTATAGCACTGTACATGATTGTTGAGATTATAAAAAGTAAAACATGTAATGTGGAAATCATGGAAATGATACTCACTAAGCATTATTGTTAAATATTGGCATGTAAATGAAATGTGCAATTAAGTTAAAATTCTTACAGAAAAATATGTTATTTGTTACAATAATTCAAAAGGTAGCTTTCAACATGTACTTATGAATATACAGGTTTCATATAGTATGAGAGTGAGTTTATGTGTGTAAATTCACTCACATTTGAGCTTTTACTAATGAACATATTCTCCTTCACATATTTGCTTGCATAAAGAAAGCTTTGGCTTCCAAATCAGAAATAGCTGTTCAAATTGGAAATACATACTAGAATGTGATATTTACTTTTTAATGTGACTTATTTCACCATGCATGGGGATTCACATGCTTCAAATAATCATCAAACTCAAGTGTTTACAGAAGACAATTTAAAAATACCAATCTAAGTAAAACCTCATGAAGAAATTATCTTTTTCCTTCTTTGTCTGATAAGGCTACTAAATAGCAAAAGAAAAACAAATACCCTCTAATCATGTCTTTTTTAAGAGAATCTGTAACAAATAGCTTAATGGAAATACAAGTGTACTGCACTGGCAGTGTTAACTGCTAATATTCCTCCTAACACCCTCCTGAAGACTCCATTGACCTCTTTGCTTGACAGGCTCTATCTCAGATAACTCTCCTTCTGAGGCTCTCCTTCATCATCCTGACCTTGACCTCCATTGGATTTCTTCTGGAGCAAAGGCAAGAAGTCAAGTTCTTTCATTATTTTCCTTTCATCAGTGTTAAGAATTTATCATGCTGCATAAGCTAGGCATG
Source organism: Nannospalax galili (assembly GCF_000622305.1). Classification (NCBI taxonomy): domain Eukaryota; kingdom Metazoa; phylum Chordata; class Mammalia; order Rodentia; family Spalacidae; genus Nannospalax; species Nannospalax galili. The sequence goes on from NW_008360307.1 coordinate 1,173,865, forward strand.
GTGGTACATGCCTTTAATCCCAGCACTTGAGAGGCAGAGGCAGGTGGATCTCTGTGAAATTGAGGTTTACATAGAGAGTTCCAGACCAGACCAGCTTCAGGGAGATTCTGTCTCAAAGAAACAAAAAACAAACAAAGAAAAAATAGAATTGTCCATGCTGCAACAAAATGTAGCTATAATATGGAAATTTATGGTATAGTTTTGAAAATTTCAGAGTTCAACTCTTCATATTTACAGTACTTAACTTTATCAGTTCTCCTTCAGCTATTTTTATTAATTGAAGCAGAAGATGCTGGACCTCTGAAGATAGTCTCACATACCTTAAACTCTAGAAATTTAGCTGTTTAGTATTGTATTTTTACACCATAGTTCAATATTTTAAACAAGGTGATAAAGACAGTTTCTTTTAAAAGGTACATTTTGTTTCTTAGTTTAAGGCTATGTTCAAAGTTATTCAGAAAGAAATGTGGCTAAATATGTTGCAATACTATCTATCAATCAATAGTTAATACTATTGCTATTTTAATCACAACAGAATCACATGAAGAATTTATTTAAAGCTAATGAATATTAATGTCATGTTATTTCAGACCCACTGCAGCTATTGTGGAAACGCTCCGCTGTTTGATGTTCCTAACCCTGTACAGGTTGGGGCACTTAAAGCCCCTGTTCCCTTCTTTATCATCTGTATTTGAGGTAAGACATTTGCTTTCCGTAGCTGAGCATTTAATTCATGCATTTAATGATGTTTCCTCTCTATGAGTTTGTGACTAGTAGTTATAGGAATTTCTTACCATTGCCTATTTCATGAGCTGCTATTTGTCTAACTTCCAGATAGATAATATTGCTGGGCAATAAGTTTCAGATACCTATATTTTTATTGACACCATTAAATCATAGAAATGTTGGGAAAATATTTTGTAGAGCATTTTAAGAAAACCAGGTTGAACAGTAGGTCCTCAAGAAGTGCTTGGTAGAAGTGGTTTTACAAGGAATTCTTGGCAAGGGTACCACAATCTGGATGTTTTTATAAAGCTTTGAAAGTGTTTCAGACATCTGAGTGTTTGTAAGGACACCCATGCCAGGCAAAGTGTTTTGTAGGTAATTTTTTCAATTACCTACAAAATTAAAAATTACATGTAACTAAAATAAGCTAAAGAGATGATTTAGCAGTAGAGAGCACTGACTGCTCTTGCAGAGGACTGGAGTTTGACTCTCAGCATCCACAAGCAGGCTAAGGACCATCCTTAGCTCCAGTACCTGGAGAATCTGATGCTCTCTTCTAACCTCTGTGGGCATTGCACGACATGGGTACACTTATATACGTGCAGGCAACACATTCATACACACGAAATAAAATAATAATTGCAGTCAATGAGATTTTTTTTAATAAAAAATATGTTATGATTTTTCATAATTAATAGATTCATCTTCCAAGATTACGTAGAATTGTTGGATATATTGCTTCAGATCTTAAACAATGGCAAACATTCTTCCTCTTATTACTTGTATTTTATTAGAATATTTTTTTGGAGACAGGGTCTCCCTATAGCCCCACCTGCTTTGGAACCCACTATGTAAACCAGGCTGGCCTCAAGCTCACAAAGGTCTGTCTGTCTCTGCTTCCTGCATTAGAATATTTTTTAAAGTTATGCTGGCTGGAGAGATGGCTCAGTGGTTAAGAGCACTGACTTCTCTTGCAGAGACCTGGGTTCCATTCCCAGCATCCACATGGCAGCTGACAACCATCAGTAACTCCAGTTCCAGGGGAATCTGATACTCTCTTATGATCTTATTGGGCGTTGCCTGACACAGGTGCCCTTACATACATGTAGACAATACACTCATGCACATAAAAATTTTAAAAATGTAGTTATATTAATAAGCTTTACTCCTGATCAATATGACAATATTACTAGAATATGCAAGATGTCAGTTTATTTAAGCCTGAAGCATTTACTAACATTTTTTGTTATCAAAAGACAGAGTCAGAGAAAATTTTTATTTTGTAATGATTAGAAATTTCATAAATTTCTTTGGAAGCAATTTGACAGTATATATCAAAATTGTAAGTACATATATCCTTTTGACTAAGCATTTCACCTGAATGAATTCATGCTATCGAAATGAAATCTTCATATATGTGTGAACTGGTGTGTATACAATGGTACTTATTACAACATCACTTGTAATAACATAAAACTGAGAACAACGTAATTGCCCCTCACATGTAATTCTTTAATGGTTATACCTCATTCATAAGTCTGTATCTAGAAAATAAAAACAGGAAACTTGTTAAGATAAATATGAAGCAATTACAATATTATAAACTCTGAGAAGTATACAACCATATGATAGAAATACTTTATTGAGTGTATTTTAATATACTTCAGATAATAAAGGACATCCTTATGCCTAGTTTCCTGTGGGAAGGTAAGGTGAATTATGTGGCTGGAAAACAGAAAAGGAGGATAATTGCTCATTAAATTAATTTTCTTCAGTACTTCAAAAGTTTCTGGGCCTTCAGAATATATTTTGTATTTTTAAATTTTTAAAATAATTTTTTATTATTTTTATTTTATGTGTATGTGTGTATTGCCTGTGTGTAGGTAAGTGTACTCATGTCATGCACTGCCCACAGAAGACAGAAGAGGCTGTCGGATCCCCTGGAACTGGGGTTATGGACAGTTGTTAGCTGCCATGTGGGTGCTGGGATTCAAACCCAGGTCTTCTGCAAGAACAACCAGTGTTCTTAACTGTAGAGCCATCTCTCCATGAATTTCAATAATAAATCATAAAGTCTTAATATCTACGTAGTGTATAAATATACTGTTTCTTGAGACTATAATCTAGAAGAAAGATGGAGAAAGATAAATTGACATTTTTTTCTTTTATGAATATTAATTATTTGAGAATTCCATAGAATTTTTTTATCATATTCAGCCACCTTCCCCAACTCTTCCCAGATTAACTTACTTCTCACCCAACTTTGCGTCCTCTTCTTTTTTCTTTTCTTTCAAGTCCATCTATCAAGTCCAATTTCTGTTTCCCAAACACTCTGGGTGGGAACTTGCCCTGGAGTAGTCACACCCTTAAGAAAACTGACTCTTCCTTTCCCAGTAGCTATCAAATGCCAATAGCTTCTCAGCTAGGGGCGGGATGCTCCCCTACCCCCATTTCCCCACTTTCCTGCTAGGATTTTTGTCTGATTTGAGCTTGTGCAGGTCTTGGGTATGCTTTCACAACTACTGTGAGTTCATGTGCACAACTGTCTTGCTTGAAAACATTGTTTCCTTGTAATCATCCATCACCCTTGGTACTTACAGTCTTTCCACCCCATCTTCCACAAAGTTTCCTGAGCTTAGGGGGAGGGCGTCCCATTTAGGGCTGAGGACTCCTCACTTTTCTTATTCTCTGCACACTGAGCAATTTAAATACCCATAGAGGTTAAGAGACTAGTAAGGGGGCAAGTGGGAAGAGTACAGTGCTGAAAAGAGGGAAAGCAGAGTGATGGAACAAAACCAATTAAATGGGGAGGGGATGGGAGATCAGAGCAGAAAAGGGAATATGGGGAGGAATAACTAACACTAAAGACCTTCTGAAAAGCTATAAGGAAACCTACTACTGTAAAAGCTTTTAATAGTATATGCATATACATATACAAAGAGAGTTTAAATAGAGTTTCCCGATAACATGGTATAGCACCCCAACTAGAGACCTTATCCTACAAAACAGAAAGCCCACTGCTTATATTGTTTTGAGCTATTGACCAACGGTGTTGCATAGACTCTGACACCCCTGCCCCCCCAAAAAAACCATTACTAGCAATTGCTACCCTCCAGAACTTGATGGTGAAACAGTTGCTGATGACAATGCATTCCTGAGTCATAGAACATGGGGAAATCAAGATCATACTGACCTAGGAGATTAATCCTTACTATCTAGTTTTCATAGTGCTAGAAGGTGCTGTGCATGCTAACAGAGAAGAAAAGTAATTACCATTCTTATCCAGCTGTGAACCCTGAGACCTACAATACCTGGCCTGGCAAGGTATACCTACTCTGATTGGAATTAAAGCCCACTCTATGAAATGGCACCATTGTCAAGGCTAAGAACCAGTGGATAGATAGATCATGGGCCCAAAGGGACAGCCTACTACTACTATTCTTCTAAATGTACATAGTATTATAAATACTTCTAATGACTTACTACAATACCCATATATTCATACATTTCTCAGCTCTCATCAGAGAAGCTTCTTCTTGCAATAGAAAGCAAGTAATACAAGTTAACATCTTCAGTGAACTCAGAAATATATGACTGAAGAGAATTTAAACAAGATTGCATTTTCACATTCCAAATAAAGGGACATATTCTATTTACAGACCAGTAAGGAAAAAATTCTACTTAATGAATCAACTTTTGTGTTGAAGGAGGTAGCTAATCTTACATGTTCCAGAAGGAAATAGAGAATGTGAGTGTTTTACACTAGCATGGTTTAATGTATATGAGGATATATGCTTACAAAATCTCATTGCATTTGGAGGGATGTTGGAGGGCAATGCCTTGTGTTCACCTTTTGAGTCTGCTAAATTACAGTAGTGACAGGCTGTTACTTTATTTATTTAGTTAATGTACTGGATAGCTTTTGTATCAACTTGACACACCTGGGTTGAGGAAGCCTCTATTGGGAAATTGACTCCATTGGGCTGGCTTGTGGCCATGTCTGTGAAGCATTTTCTTGATTTTGGGTGATGTGGGAGGGCCCAGTCCACTGTGGGCAGTGCTGCCCCTGGGCAGGTTTTCCTGTATTGTTTAAGAACAGACTGAGCACAGGCCAGGAGAGAAAACCAGTAAGCAGCTATCTGCCATGGTCTGTGCTCCAGGTTCCTGCCCTGAGTTCCTACCTTAGCTTCACTTGATAGTGGACTGTGCTTGTAAGCCAAATTAACCCTTCCTCCCAAAGTTGGTTTTGGTCAGTGCTTTTATCACAGCAATTGAAGACAAACTAGAATAATTAAGATGATATAAGGTATAAATGGTTACGATGTGAGCGTTTATGGCCCATTGTTTGAGTTCAATCCCTACCTTGAAAATTTCTTTGATGTGGATGGTTGGGCAGTTATTTGGTCAGGTAAATATCTGACTGCTCTGTTTTGTTTTCTGTCACTGTGATAAAACACTGACCAAAACCTAATTGAGGAGGAAAGGGTTTAATTCATCTCACAACTCCCAGATCAAAATCCATCACTGAGGGAAGTCAGGGCAGGAACCCAAGCAGGGCAGGAACCTGGAGGCAAGGAACGGAAGCAGAGACCATGGAGATGCTCTGCTTACTCGTTTGCTCATCTGGCCTGTGTTCAGCCTCCTTTCTCAAATGACTCAGGCCCACTGTCCCGGGGTGGCACTGCTCACAGTGAACTGGGCCCACCCACATCACTCAACAAGAAAATGCCCCCAGACATGCTCACAGGCCAATTTGATGGAGGAAATTCATGAGTTTAGATTCCCTCCTCACAGGCGTCTCTAGTCTGTATCATTTACCAAGTTGATCAAGAAACCAGTCAAAACATTGGCCTTCGCTTTCTCACATATAAATGGAAAAAGTAATGGTTATTATCTAATAGAAGTTTGATGACTAAATGAGATAATACATAAATACGAGGTTTATCACAGTGATTGATTCATAGTAAGTGCTCAATAAATGTTTAATGCTATTATTGTTGTTGCTGGTATTGCTTTTTTATTGAATGCAAAGATCCTGGAAGTAATTCTCTGGCTTATCTCAAGATCCACAAGTTGAACTTCATGTCTAATGCTTTGAAAAAGGCAGAGGAGTAACAATGTGGAGATAAGACAGGATGAATTCTTTGGCTGATACTCCTCCTGACATTGGACTTTAGAGCTAGGATATTTTCCTACAAAATAGGGTGTAAAGGAGCTGATATATTTTCAGTCTTACAGTGTTCTAAATGCCTGACTCATAGTTTTTCATTTAATGTTTACACCAACCCATGTTGTGTTTTAATTAAACCTGCAATGGTTAAACCTGTGCAAGTCTTCTCTGACCAGAGTTCTATAAACAGATGGCAGAGCAATGCTACTGCTGGTGAGGTATCTTTTCTTTTCTACATCTTTTTAAGGGTCAAGATTTTGAAAATGATAGGCAACTACCAGATCTTATATTAATTGTCTGTTTCAAATTTGCATTTTCTTCACATTTTTATCTTAGAAGTCTATATAAGTCTTTGCCACCTGTCATAGTTTAAATAAAACTGTACTTTGCCACACGAAAGGATAGAAATGTAGTGAATGACTTCCATGACTTTATCTAGAATGGGTTAAGGTTGACTAAATAGGAGTGATTATAATATAAGGATACAGGGTTTTCATCATTTTTCTTTGAAGCTATCAGTTAATCCTTTTTCCCTTATAAATCAATATATTGGCAACATCAGCTTATACTCCAGTGATGCTATTTATTTAGAAGTCTTACTTAAGGTTTTATGTTCCTGATTTACTACTTTAGTCAAAATCCAAATTTTAAAGGTTTACATGGTAATATTCTATACTAAAAACATACACATCTAGACTCTCCTCTCTCTCTCTCTCTCTCTCTCTCTCTCTCTCTCTGTGTGTGTGTGTGTGTGTGTGTGTTTCTCTCTCTCTGTCTCTCTTTCTCCTCCTTTTTGTCTCTTTCCTCCCTTAACTTATTTTCATTTAGATTATGAAACTGCTTTTGGGTAGTGTCAAGTCTTGGTCAGTACCCCGAAGTATAATTTAAATTTGACCTGTGGTCTGTCTCCTGGGGATTTAGCCCTTTTAGCTTATATTCACAAGATTATTGAGGGAGGTGGGAGGCTCATGCTAGATATAGACACAACCTGGTACTACCCCAGTACACAGCTGTCCATCTGGTGTGTGCCAGGGTTAACTCTGGCTTTGAACATTTCATTTTGGGTATGGTTACGAAATGTTTTAAACACTAAGTTATGCAAATTTCTTTTAAAACTATAGAGAAATACTCTCTTCATTCTTTCATTTCTCACAGTCACACATTTTGTTTGCTATGTCATATATGACTTGCTGTTTTAAGGATATGAAATTATTTTCTTATTATCAGTAGTATAGAAATGTTTAACATAATGCACACAACGAATTGAAGAGAGTAAGGTCTGAATGGCCTACCTATTTGAGTTAAGTATACAGGTGGCCCCATGTATGGTCAAGAATACATGATTGACTTATGGTCTGAAAGAGACACACTTTCTAAAGAAACTACACTTGAAAATTTAAATTTTGATCAATCAGTATACAGTACTCTTAAAATGCTAAGCAGCAGCTGCAAACTAAGTGCCAGCCAATCACACAGTCAAGATGTGAACAAGGAACCCGTATGCACTGCTTGCTCCACTATGAGGGTAAGTAGGTTGTGTATTAAAAGTAATTTTAACCTAGCAGGGCATGGTGGTGCACACTTTTAATCCCAGCACTTGGGAGGCAGAGGCAGGTGGATCTTTGTGAGTTTGAGACCAGCCTGGTCTACATAGTGAGTTCCAGGACAGCTGGTGTTACAGGGAGACCCTGTCTCAAAAAAAAAAGACAAAAAAAAAAGTAATTTTAACATGATATTTCAAACTTACAATGGTTTTCCGAGGCTGTAACCTTATCCATTCTACGTAGAAAACCAACATACATAAGTATATAAAACAATGGTCTGCAACTAGCTGTGCACCACTTTAGTGCCAGCACTTGGGAGGCAGAAGGAGGTAGATCTCTGTGAGTTTGAGGTCAGTCTGCTCTACATCCATGGTGAGTTCAAGGCCAGCCAGGGCTACATAGTGAGACCCTGTCTCTAAAGAATAAATAACTAAATAAAAAGATAATAAGAAAACATTTGTTAGATTTATTTGTATTTATTTTGGTAGTTATGTGCATTTCATTTCATGTAACTTTTTAAAAATGTTGTTTTATTTTTATTTTATATGTATGCATGTATTGTCTGTATGTGCATAAGTGCACACATGTTGTGTTCCACAGAGGACAAAAGAGGTCATCAGATCCTCTCGAACTGGAGTTACAGACAGCTGTTAGCTGCTATGTGGGTGCTGGGATTCAAACCTGGGTCTTCTGAGAGAACAGCCAGTGTTCTTAACAGCTGAGCCATCTCTCCAGCCCCTCATGTAACTTTTTATTTCATTAGAGAGATAATTACGGAGATAGTTTTTGATATAACCTACCATAAAGTTCTCATTGGCTTTTAAGTCACAGAAACCTGTATATTG
>NW_008360307.1:1182365-1184492 GCF_000622305.1 Nannospalax galili
TTTAACCTTTAAAGAAGATCTCCATTTCATTTTAAAATATGCTGTTTCCTACATTTTTAATGCTACTAACACTTAGATGTTTGCAAGTGTCTTTAATCTCTATGTATCTGATTATTACTAGTCACAGTCAGTTTCTTTCGAGCTCCTTGGCCTCTGAGCATGGATATAAAGTCATCAGGTAGATTTCAATGGTAATGTTTTTCACATCTACTAATTATTAAGGAGCCCAAGCCCATGTGACCCCTGAGGAACAGATCCTCAGTTATTATTTTTACATGTATGTTTTGCCTGCATGCATGTTAAGTCCACCCATGTCATGCAGTTCCAATGGAGGCAAGAAGAGGGTGTTGGATCCCCTGAAACTGGTGTTATGGATGGTTGTTAGCTGTGATATGAGTGTTGGGAACTAAACCTGGGTCTTCTGTAAGAGCACACAGTGCTCTTAACTGCTGAGCCATCTTTCCAGCCCCCACAGCTCTGCCACTTAATTGGTTGTGTGGTTTTAAGGAAGTTGTCTAAATAACCATTTCTTGGTTCTTTTATCTTTTTTTCCTTCAGGAGAAGGAAAATTAAAATCTTAAGTTGAGAAGATACTATTTGTAAAACATAGTGTAGTATCTGATATGTAAGTTGTAAATTCTATTAATAATATCTCCTAATCAGTATTCTGCATACACATATACAGAGCACATACATAAGATTAAAATAGTATTTTGAGAATGAAGGCATTAAAAGCAATGAAAATATATATCTGAGAATATCTTCTATGAGTGTCAAATTATGAGTGTTAACTTCGAAGCAAAATGTAGTATCTTTAAATTTAAAACACAGAAATATTCTACAATCTTACTTTCAATTAGTGTCAATTATGAAAATAGAAACATCTTTCTTATAAGGGAAATGAATATGTTTCTTCTGATATTCAGAGTAGGGAGAATTTGAACAAGCAGAAAGGGTGGGGGGGGAGGCAGTGTGACGTTCAGAGCCTGGGGAGACCATGGATTTTTGATGTAGTGACATGAACCTGATGACAGTAGTCCAAATTATAAATCCTGATAAGAATTAAACACATGTCCATATATGACTGAACCAGCTTGCCTGGTGCTTTCAGTGGTAAATAGAAGAGTTTATAAGTTAACAATCTTAACAATAAACACAACATAAGCATTGTCTTTATGAAGCCTAGATTTTAATCATTGTTAATTTTTTTATTGCTACATAGAAAATTAGCATGAATTCAGTGGCTTCAAATAACACGTTTTATTTAACAGTTTCTGTGGGTCAGGAGGTCAGGCAACCAAACTGCAGTTTGAGACCATGCTCATGGTCTGAAAAGGCTTTATGTTAGATACTGACCAGACGTCATGCACATGTAGTTGATTTACCTAAGCAAACGCCCAAAAACAAGTTCACTCATGTTGTTGACAAGATATATTTCCTTGCAGCTAGATTACTTAGGGTCTCCACATTTGACTGGATTTTGACTGAAGTTTGGCCTCAGAACTAAAAGGGTGCCTGCAGTTCTTTACCACATAGGCTTCCCAATCACATGCCTGCTCATTTTGTCAAGCCAGCGAGTAGAAAGTTTTGCTGCAGGGAGAGCTTTTTCACATAAGCAAAGAAGGTTGATCCATGAAAATCTTCCATTTCATTACAACAAAATATACTGAACTAGGATCTTAATAACATTTGAATTATACCATCACATTAACCTTATTCTGTAGGCTAGAAGCAAGTCACTGGGAAGTGGGAACCTCAATTAAAGCATTTCCTAAATTAGATTGGCCTGTGGCCATGTCTCTGAGGCATTTTCTTAATTGCTAATTGATATGGGAGGGCCCAGTCAATTGTGGGTGGTGTCACCCTGGTCAGATGGTCGTGAGTTGTATAAGAAAGCAGGTTGGGGGCTGGAGAGAAGGCTCAGTGGTTAATAGCACTGCTCTTATCTTATGGAGGGCCTGGGTTTAGTTGTCAGCATGTACATGGCAGCTAACAACCATCTATAACTCCAGTTCCAGGTAAACCAATGCCCTCTTCTGGCCTTTGTGGGCATTGCACACATGAGTGCACTTACATACATGCAGGCAAAACACACAAACATAAAAATAAATAAATAAATAAATAATA